>NW_028258379.1:40904576-41060587 GCF_053883595.1 Heterocephalus glaber | reverse complement strand
TGTGCTCACTGTCACATTCCCCAAGCTCAGAGTGCCCATGTTCTCTTTCCCCGCCCCGGGGGCAGAGATGGACATCTTCTTCCCTGTGGTGAGGGACGTGAGTGAAGCAGAGGCAGGTGTGGACCCAGGGCCGGGGCTCTGGGGTGCCAGCCTCCTGAGGGCAGGTGCCGAGGAGCCCAGGGAGCAGCCTATGGGCCCCAGCCGCCCCTTGGAAGGTTCCCCAGTGTCCAAAGTGAAGGTGCACATCCAGGGAGTGCAGGCTGAGAGTCGTGAGGTCCTGGTCTGCAGCCAGGTGAGGCCAGAGCGAGTGGAGCACATGGCCCCCGAGGCCTTCTCCACACAGACTGTGTGGGCGTCAGAGATCCCCGCATCCACCGTGCAGACACCTTCATACGGATTTTCTCTGCTGAAGCTGAAGACCCTAGGGCCTCCTGCTCAGGCTCCAGACTCCAGGGCACCGGAGGGCTCTGCCGCACCCACAGCAGACTCCCTCCCTGAAGACGGCGCCCCTGATGCCACAGAGCCATTTGAGGTGATAGCGGGCAGCACCAGCCTCCCTGGGCTGCAGACGCTTGGGTCTGACGACCCTGCCAGGCCTCCACTTGCAGGCAGCGGCTCTGATGATGATGATGAGCCTGCAGAAATCCTAGAATTTCTCCCTGAGGACAGCAGTGGGGCTTCAGCACAGCTGGCGGCCGAAGACCAAGTTCCAAAAGGAAGGCCAGAAGGAAAAAAGCCTTCGGGTCTGTTGTGGTCCTGGCTTCCGAACATCGGGTTCTCCTCCATCAGTGAGACCAATGCCGGCTCCAGAGATGATGCCCAAAGATCTGTTCCTGTCCTGACCCAGCCGGGGCCTTGGCCAGACTTGGAACCACCCAAGAGGCAAGAGAGGGTGGGCTGGTTCCGGTTTCCCAAATTAGGCTTCTCCTCCTCGCCTGCTGAGAAGACCAAAAGCACAGAGGAAGAGACAGCCCTGGCCGAGCAGAAGCTCTGGGAAGAAAGTGTGACCTTCTTCGATGCCCGGGAAAGCTTCTCCCCTGAGGAGGAGGAGAGGGGCAGCAAACCAGCCGAGATGGCCCCGGGCACCCCAGACATGGTGGCGTCCTCGGCGAGAACAGAGCTGATCCTGCTGGAGCCTGATGCCCCCGCTGGCGAGGAATCTGGACCCAGGCCCGCGGGCAAATGAAGGCCAGACAGGTGCAACGTCAGGGCAGAGGCCAGAGCAGCATGGAGACCCCATCCCGGCCCCACATGGCACCCCTGATTCACAAAGGTGGACGAAGCAGAACTTGGAGAGAACCTCCACACCTCACACTGCCCAGCTCCCGCCAGGCTGTGGAGGCAGAGAAGACACCAGACTCCTTGAAGAGCAGATCCAGTCGTCCACATGTTGAGGGCATCCTGCTATTCCTCCAGGGTGCTCATCATTGAACCCAGAACCCAGCTGTGTACACCCTCCAGCCAGGCCTGGCTGGCGCTGGCCCAGTGCCCCCTGGTGGCAATAAAGGAAGCAGTGCATCCCAGTGGAAAGGCTGCTGTGCTCTTTGTTCTGGGGCCCAAACTCCCTGTGCTCGCTTCCCCCACACTCCTGGTCCTGGGTGCTGTGGGTCAATCTAGAAGCCAGAGTCCAGGATGCGTCCCAGAGCGGCTGCTCCTTCTCACTGTGCATCACGGGCTGGAGGAGGAAGGCAGGGCAGGCAGGGGACACTGACACGTACCCCTTCCTGGCAGCGGGCAGGTGGTGCTGGGACGGAAGCCTGTATGGGGCAGGGGTGGCAGGGAGCAGGGTGCTTGGCTGGGTCCCCGGCCAGGTCTGGGGCCGTGTTCCACAGCCACCCTGGCCTCGGCGGCCTCCTTCTGCACAGCCTCAGGAAGCGAGTCCACTGGGGCTGCAGGGAGGCTGGGGGTCTGCTTCGCCCCTGCTGCCCGTGGATGCCCTCCAGGCCCACGTCTGGGCTCCTTGTCCTGAGGACAGCTGCTCACCTGTGGCTCCCCAGCTGGCCCCTAGAAGGCCCAGAGGAGTCTGGAGTGTGGCACAGCACCGACTGGGTTTGTCCTCATGCCACTGTGGGCCACCACATCTTTCCCTGAGGCTGGCTGGGCCACCCAAGTCAGGGGATGGGGAAAGTTCTGGAAAGGGAGGGCCCTGGGCTGTTGTACTCCCCTCCAAGGGCCTTTCCCCCTCTGCCCACCATGTGCGGGGGCCACTGGGGCACATGGCAGGCCTCTGTCCTATCTGGGCCTGGAGTCAGGCCAGCCCTTCGGGTAGTATTGGAATGTCAGGGTGCCCTGGGGTTTCGGGGGGCTCAGTTCCCTGTGTGAGTCTTTCATGCTGTGTGCTTGGGAGTCTCCAGTTCTCTGCCACACAGGCCTCTCCTTGGGACAGCCCACACCACCAAGGCCACTAGGGACAGACTGCCAGGAGGCTCAGGTGACATCCTATTCCCTTTGTGTGTTCTGTTGGTGACAGGCAAGGCCCGGGCCTGCCCCCTGCAGGTGAGATGTCAGGTTGGGAGCGTGCCTGCTGCCGGGCACATGGGCTGCAGCCCCAGGAGCTCGGGGCCTTGCAGGACAGGGTAGGGCCCTGACTCCCCAGCTACATCCTCTCTGGGGCCACACGAGCCAGGCAAAGCAGGGTGTGCTTGGCATGTGGGCCGCTGAGGTCCAAGACACTCTTAGGTGGGCAGTGGAAGAGGGCACCAGGATGGCAGAGAGAACGGGTACCTCCCTGGGGGTGAGCTGTGCACTGCTCACCAGAGCAGGACCCAGAACCGCAGAGGGCAGGACCCCGGTGTCCACCACCCAGTGCCCTTCACACCACTGAGCTGGGCTGCAGCAGTGCGGCCTCCAGGCCTGGGCAGAGTCATCAGGCCTGGGAGCCGGAGCAGAGAGCTTCTGCAGGCACCCACAACAGAAGCGGGGCTCAGTTGGTGCCTGTTCAGGGGGGCTGCATCTCACCGCTGAGACATCCCCTTCCTCTTCCAGCTCAAACCCACGACCTCTGCGCCCAGCCCTAGTACTCTTGAGTGGGTGCTTCCACCGAGCCTGCCCAGGCACCAGCCCTTCCTACACGCCTGCCACACCCCCACACTCTGTGCCACCCCTGAAAACTGTCCACAGCCCCAGGCTGTCCAGTCCAAGAGCACCCACAAACTCAGAGCCCCGCCCATGCACACCACGCCTGTGTATCCAGAGCCACCCACAGCCCCGCCCACACCATGGCTCCACCCCCCGAGGCTCGGCCGGCAGCCTGGCCACAGACCCCAGCTCTGCACAGCCTGCCACCCGTGGGGGCTGCATGAGTGGGGCTGGCTCTCACACCTTGTACCCTTCAGGCACACCTGTGGCATCCATCCCTCAGCTCTCACCCCCCGCAGCCCGTGAGCCAGAATTCTGGGGTTGGGCTCCCCACAAGGGGTCGCTAGTGCCACCCACCCACTTGGCCCGGTGTCCTGCAGGCTGGACTGGGTGAGACTCGGTGGGCTCGTGGCTGGCCTTCCTCAGTCCGTGGGACCATGGACAGGGAGTTCCTGTTGTGCTCACACAGAGGACAGACTCTCATGGGCCCAAATTGCAGCTCTGGGGCATCAGAGCTGGGGCATCTGGGGGCTCCCCAAAGAGGGGGTGCCTGGGGCCTGCATCTGGATCACAAAGCTTAAGCAGTCGAGACCCAGGAGGGCCTCAGCGGGAGGCAGCTGAGGAGCCCCAGCTGGACTCCGAGGGAGGGCTGAGCCAAGCCGACCTCGGGAAATAGTGCCTCAGCATGGAGCAGAGGCAAGCGCGTGCATGCATGACAGGACAAGAAAAAGACCACAAGCTGACCCTGACCTGGGCCAGGCCTCAGGCTGTCAGCGTCTCTTATTGGGGCTGCAGCTGGACAGCGGTCACCACGACCCATGAGCTTTGTACCTGGAGACGATGGCCCTTGCGATGGGTCGTGGGGGACCAGTGAGTGCTGGGCCCCTCTCCACACTGTCACCTTCCTCCCAGCAACCCGTGGAGAGTCCCCAGGCCTACTTGGCCACGCGCGATCTGAGTGACCCCAGAAGTCCCGGTCACAACTGCCAGATCTGCATTGCAGTTCTCAGGCCCAAGTAAAGCTGTTTTGCATTTGCAGCTCTGCACCTGAACTGATGCCCCATGGGCAGCAGCGTCCACTGAGGGCTGTGGGCCCAGAGCCAGGAGGCTGGGCCTTAGCCCTGCCAAACACAGTCCTGGCCTGAGGTGCGTCCGTCGAGGCTCACGGCGTAGCGGGAGCTCCAGTCCCGCTCAAAGAGTTGCCGCAGCTGCTCCTGCACGGGGGGTGGCCCTGGCTGGGCTCGGGGGGCCTGCTGGTGGACCACCAGGCCCACCCCCGAGGTACTGCTGAAGTAGTCTGCTGACCAGTTGGAGGTGCCTGGGGAGAGGGGTAGGAAACACTGGGTCCCTGGGCACAGGCCCCTGCAGCCTGGCCCCTACTGCAGCTGCTCCATGGCTTTGGAAACCCTTGAGCAGGCGCAGGAGGGTCAGCTGGCTCTTCACAGCAGAGCTCCGGCCATGTCACAGCGAGATGGGTATCCTGACTCAGCCTTCTGGACCCCCAGGGTCAGGACTTCCCCACCCATGCCCCCGAAGCCTGGAGACAGCTGTGCTAACCCAGGGTCCCCCAAATGCTCCTGGAGACCCTATCCACCTTAGCAGCCCCTGCCCAGCACCCACAGGTCCCCAGCCACTCACCGATGTAGGCTGCCTTCTCCGTGACCATGTACTTGCTGTGGTTCACCCGGCTGAAGGGGATGCTGGAGTGATTCCCCACGGGCACAATGAACACTTTCTTCCGAGGCCGAGTAGGAGGAACACATCAGGCTGGGCTCGGAGCGGGGGGTCCACCTTTCTCCCAGCCCCCCTGAACCCAGTCCTCACCACGTCCACCGAGATGCCAGCCCTGGGGTTGCTGAAGGCCTGCAGTGACCGCAGGTACGGGAACATAGTGGGGTCAGTGTGCAGCCAGCAGCTGACCAGCAGGCGCACGTGCACGCCCTGGCCAAAGGCTGCCGCCCGCACCACGTTGTCCAGCACCGGCCAGTACCTGGAGGAGCAGGGTGCTGCAGGAGGGAGGGGAGCTTGCCCAGGGCTGCCCATCCTCAGCATAGCCTCCACCAGCAGGGCACACATCCCGCCCAGTCCTACCTGGCAGGGTGGCTGAAGCGGGTGGTGGGGAAGTAGTCCATCACCGAGACGTAGAGGAACTCCCGTGCTCCCCTCATCACCGCCAGGACTGCGTCCAGGTCCTGGGTGCGGCCTCGAGGACAGAGCGCAGGGGGCGAAGCCTGTGGAGGAAGTCATACCCGAAGGCACCCCGCTGGCTCCCACCTGTCCCTGGTGTCCTGGAGCTACCCGAGAGGCCCTGACTGTGTGTGTTCATGGGTTGGGGCTGGTGGGCACTGGCAAGGCCTCCTGGGCGCCAAGCTGGACTGACTGTCCCTGGACTGGCCCTGCCTGGGAGGTTGCCCATTCCCTCCAGAGTGGAGCCCTGTGTGCCGGGTGCCCCATTCTGACAAAGTCTCTGCCATGGGTCAGTCTCGGGCAGCTGAGGCACCGCTCGGAGTGCTGTGACTGGCGCTGCTGGCATCTCCTTCCTCCCAAGGAATGAGGAGTGCTTGGTTTGAGGGCCTCCCCGGCCTCCCCATGGCCCGGCCCGCACTTCAGCAGACTGTCCCAAGACTCTGAACGGACCCTCAACCTTCTGAATGTCTGTCTCCTGCTGCTGGCACCTGCTGGGGCCTCCTGGAGCTGAGCCTGTGCCCCCAAGCAGCCCCAGGCCCACCAGTGCCACCTGCCCCTCTGGGACCACAGCCCCATGGCTCCCTAGGACCAAGCAGCTGCTTCAGGTGGCCAGGGGCAGGCCCTCTGCAGTGCCTCACCGAGAAGTAGGCAGTGGTGAAGAGGCCATTGAAGAAGCCTCGGAGGGGCTGGAAGCGATTGATGTGGGACGAGAAGTTCCGAGGCCAGGTCTTGGGGAGGACGGCGTGGGGCGCCCCCAGAACCCAGTAGGTCTGGAAAGTTTTTTCCAGGTCCTGGGCCAGGCTGCTGCAGTTGTAGATGACGGCACCCAGCTCCTTTACCTGTGGGGACCGGGACCAGGTGGCAGCACTGTCTGTGCGGATCTGTGTGGAGGCTATGCCAGGGTGGGAGAGGGCACAGGGCTCCATGGGCCCCTGTTGATCCCACACATTGAGTTCTAGGGATCACAGCAACACTTCTTTATTACCCGAGCAACAGAAAGTGCATAAAGACAAGCAGAAGGAAAAAAGCTGTTCTCGGCTGTACTGGGACGCCGTGAGCACAGTCACCGTGTTCACATTCTTCAACACTTTTTTTTCTGGTGCCGGGGTTAGAAACCAGGTTGCACATGCTAAGCGCATGCTCCAGCGCTAAGCACACCCCAGGCCTCCGCCAGGTGCTTAGCTCATTGCTTCCCGAAAACAGGCGCAAGCTTTGAAATCTGCGTGTGTCCCTGGTGGTATGATGTGGGCACCTGGCCGTGTCCTTGAGTGTCACTCCACGCCATGACTGCAGGGCTGTGCAGAATCTCATAACCCGGGAACCAGTCTCAGCCGCAGGACGACATGACCCCAGGCTCCTCTGTGACCCCGGCTTTCTCCGAGTGCATAAGGGAAAGGCCTTGGCAGTGGGGCTCCTGGGACTCACCTGTGTCAGGGACCGCCAGTCCATGTTGGCACTGCCCATGTAGACATGCTGCCCATCCACGACCCAAAACTTGGAATGCAGGACACCCCCGATGAGCTGCTGCATGGGCACATGTCGCACCTCGGCACCTGGTGGGGTGAAGGCAGAGTGGGAGTGAGCTCTCGCTCGGGGCAAGCTGTGTGCTGCACTGGATTCTGAGCTCTTGGCCATTGAGCCAACGCAGTTATTTTCAGACCAGCCTGCATGTGGATGCTGTTATGGTCCTCTTCACAGAAGAGGGTGCTGAGGCCTGGGCTGGCCCCTTCAGGAGCTTGTAAGGTCCATGCTGCTGACCCTGTCCACCCTGAGCCTCCCAGACTTGCATGCAAGGCCCTATGGAGAGAGACCCTCTGTGCTGCTTGGCACCCCTCGAGCCCAGCAGAGCCCCTCGAGGGACCCCAAGGACACACACTCTACCCCGGGCACTCTGCTGCCCTTGCCCTGTCTCGTGGTGCCAGCAGGATGGCAGCAGGGCCTGGGTGGCACAGACACCTACCATGGGCTGCCAGCACCTGAAGGTCAGTGGAGTTCCTGGCTGGTGCCGAGCTGCTGGTGGCCACGGCCAGTGAGACATTCCTGGCCAGCAGCTGCTGCATCTTCTGCAGAAGGACCTCGCCCTGCAAGGCAGGTGGCTGTGAGTGGCATCCCCGCCAGGCATCTCTGCCCTAGGGCACTCCTGCCCCTTGCCCTCTGCAGGCCCCTGGCTGCCCACAGCTCAGGTGAGGCCAGGTGTCCAGACAACCCTTGACCAGGCGCTGAACTGTGCCGAAGCAGTCACATGCTCAGAGCCCAGAGGTCTGTGCTCCGACATCCCTGCCCCTGGAGTCCCTGCTGTGCCAGCCCTGCTCCATCCCCAGGAGCTCTGGACTGGCGGCTGAGTGTGCCCTGCCCTGGGCAGGTGGGCAGGGACAGCCTGCAGCCCCAGAGTTGGAGGCTGGAGCCAGGGACGCACCGGCTGGGAGGATGAGTCATTGACCCCGATGTCAGGCCCTGTGAGGGACCAGTAGTAGGAGGCCACATGGATGCTTTCCTGGGCGGTGTTCAGCAGCTGCAGCCAGGCAAGGGCTAGGGACTGGGCTGAGGGGCTGCCAGTGGCATACGGCAAGTCCTGGGGGAGGCTCTCGGTGAGGACAAGTCTGCAAGGCAGAGGGCCAAGAAGGTGCGTGTGAGACCACAGGGCCACCAGCTGACCTCCTCGCCTGCTCCATCCTGCTGCCCAGCACGGGGACTGCCACCATGCAGTCCTGTGGCCTAAGCCCAGACAAGGGCACAAAGAACAGGCAGCTAAACCAGCAGAGAAGGGCAGAACTGAGCCACCCAGCTCTGGAAGTGGTGACCCTGGAAGCTCATCTGCTGCCAGGGGCTCTCCCTCCTGGAGGGAGGGTGGGGTTGTGGGGTGCAGGGCCCCATGGCAGGGCAGAAAGGGTAAGAGGAGTCAGGGGGCGGAAGCTTGGATGGGAGGACTACAGAGGTGCCAAGCTCACCTGGCAGTGGATGGTGCTCACCAGCCTTGGCCAGAACTCAAGCGGCAGCTCTGGTTTGCTACAAATGGCACCCCAAGTCTGTACCACTCCCAGACCCAGCTCCAGCTAGACAGTCCAGCTGCCCCCTGACCTACATCATCCTGTGGGGGTGGGGGGGTGATGCCACCCAGGCTCCCGAGGGTGGATGGCAGACAGCACCCAGCTGAGCCCTGCCCACCCACAGCCCACGCTCACTCACTGGCAGGAGTCCCTCTGCGGTGGGGCCGCCCCACCCAGGGCCTCCCAGGACCTGAGGGGCTCTTCCTTGGGGTTCAGCTGGCAGCAGGCAGGAGGAGGGGACCCTCGCACCAGGAGGTAGGTGGCAGTCATGATGCCCAGCCCCAGCATGGCCAGCAGTCCCAGCACCTGCAGGAGATGATAGTACCAGCAAGGGCCCAGAGGCCTGGCTGCACAGGCTGGGCTTGGGCTGCTGGGGGAGAGGTAAGAAGGATGAAGAGGGGCCCAGCCCTCCGACTGGGGTGACTGGCTGTTCCCAGTCCCCCAGCAGAGGAACACAGGCAAGTCTGCAGTGGGCTGGGTGGGCCTGGGGCCCCTGATCACCACTGCGGGGCTGATTTTGTCTTCTCCACTGCAGCCCGGGGAACTTCAAGCTTATGAAAACGCTGAGTTTGAAAAATCATTGCACTCAGGACTTGGGCTAGAACTTGTTCTGACCGCTGAGTCCACAGACCCCTCTCAGGCCCAGGCCTATCGTGCCGACTCCGCCCAGCAGGCCATGGGGCAAGGTGGAACGACCCCGGGGTGGGGGTGCAGGCGCCACCCACAGCTCCTACCCACAGCGTGGCCCCTCCCCATGGGGTTCCCCTGCAGTGCATCCTGGGTGTGGGCCCAGTCCCAGCTTCATCCCAAACCTCAGCTGGGCAGGGGCCTGCAGGGTTCTGTGGGAAGCACAGCTGACCCCTCAGCCCCCTGTCCCCTGTGGCTGGTGTCAACACAAGGAGTCTCGGTTCCTTTTTCTAACCATGGTCCAAAGCAGTCAGAAAGTACCAATTCTGCTTTTGGTGCTCAGTGGCTTCCCACTGGCTGCAGGCAGCCGCTTCCCTTCCGGCCTGGCCCTGCTCTGGCCTTGTGGCGCTGCTGTCTGGACAGCAAGGCACTGGGAGGACATGGATCCAGACCGGGCACTGCTGCCGGGGCCGGCGGGGATGGGGGCTTGCCTGTCCCCTGAGAAGACCCTCGCCGGGAGCTGGGAGCCAGGCCAGCATGCCCCCGGTGGCCCTGCTGCCAGTGTTTCCACAGAGAAGGGCTCTGGACGTCTCCCATGGTCCTTCCCTTGGAGATGCTGGCTAGGCTTAGCTGGGAACCCCTCTGGAGCAGGGCACTGAGCCTCCTAGGCCCCGAGTTGGCAGCCATGGGACTCTGGGCATCTGAGGTCGTGGCCAGTGGTGCAAATGATGCTCCTGGCCTGCAGGGTGTAGGGCCTGGCTGTCTGTCCCAGGCTGGAGAAGCCAGCCCGGTGGTCAGCTTGCTGGAGACCCAGATGCCCCAGGAGCCCTGGCTGCATGGACTGGGCACAGAAAGGCACTGCAGGGCCAGCTGGGCGCTTTGTGAGCCCTGGAGATGGGTCGTGGAGATAACAGCAACCCCTTCCTATCGGCCCTGGAGGGCTGACACCTACCTCTGGAGGACCTGCCCTGGTGTCCATCCCGGCTCCAGCTGCAGACTGTAGGGCCTCCGCTCTCAGGCAGCACCTGCTGCTTCCCCTTCAGCTTCTTCCTCTTTGCCCTGTGTCCCCACACCCTCTTGAGAGGCCGCTGGAGCCTGGAGGGCGGGGCTGAGCACTGTCCCACCAGAGAGAACCCACCCTCCTCTAGAGGGCACCCCACTGCTATGGCCATCATGTCAGCCTGGCTTCCGGACAGAGACCCCGCCAGAGTGGCCTACCAAGACCACTTATTTCTCTGGTAGGGTTTAGAACCAGATGTCCCCCACATGCCTATGGGCAGAGCTTTGGGGAGGTGACTAGATCATAGGGCTCAGCTGACCAAGTCTAGACATGGCAGTGGCTCCACAGCCATTGGAAGCTGGTCCCTTCAGCTCTTAGCCTCCAATCTCTATGATTCCTAGCTTCATGCCCCTACAGTGGCTGCTGAAGCTCAGCCATTGCTTCCAGGTCCCACAGCCATGATCTAGGTGACCATGATCGAGAACTTGCTCTGCGCTTGGTCACAAGGCCACACCTAGCTACAGGGAGGCTGGGTGGTGGAGGCAGTCAGGACCTTGTGCTGGAGAATGCAGGTGGGGATGCTCACTGGCTGCCTGGAGAGCAACCTGACTGGAGGTGCCCAGCAGAGGCTGCCTTAGCCCTCAGGGGACAGGGGCTTGGGAGCAGCGCCTGCTTCACCCTGGTCACAAGCTGGCCACCAGGCTCTGTCCAGAGTGCTGACCTCAGCATGGCCTCAGGGAGGAACAGCAAGTGCCCCCAGGCGGTGGCATTCCTGAGGCCGTGTCCGTGTCTGGGGGCCAGGGGGTGAGGGGAAGTGAGCTCCACCCTCCACTTCCTCCTGGACACTGCCGACCTGGCTGGCCCCATCCTCCCCTCCAGGCCTTCCGGCTGGTCATAGATACCTAGGTGCTGCCACAGGCTGGGTGCGTGGGGACTTGGGCTGAGAGGCCCCAGTGACCAAGGCAGGAAGGGGCCTGGGCTGCAGTGGTGCGTGGACAGGCTTCTCCCGTGGGGGACAGCTGGCTGCGTGGGGCCAGGCACCCTACCTGCCACCTCCCCACACCTCATCCAGGCCTGTGCACGGGGGCCTCGAATCAACATGGACACAGGCTTGGGGACATTCAAGCAGGAGTTGGGCCCACAGGGGCCGTGGTTCTGCCTGAGGGGGCACAGCTCCTCGGTGCAGGGACCAGAAGTGCAGCGGAGGTCCCCAGGGAGTGCTCCAGCTGCCAGCCCCTGCAGCAGGCCTGACCCTGGGACTGGAGCCCTTGGTGGTCTCGGGAGGGGGTGAGGGACTTGGCGGGGTTTTTGGAAAGGGAAATATTCTTTTCTTCAATTTCCTGTCTACTTATAAAATGTCTCTGTGAGGGGAAATAAAAAACCAAACCAAAACCAAAACCAAAACAGCCATATTACAGAAAACAATAGATTCAATGCAATCCCCATCAAAATACTAATGACATAGATTCTTCACAGAACTAGAAAAAACAATCCTTAAATTCATATGGAAGCACAAAGGAGCCCGAATAGCCAAAGGAGTCCTGAGCAAAAAGCAAGGCTTGTGCAAAGCACACCCAATTTCAAAATATACTACAAAGCCATAGGAACAAAAATAGCATGGTACTAGAATAAAACCAGAAAAGCTGACCAATGGGACAGAACAGAGGACCCAGAAATAAATTCTCATAACTATGGCCATCTGATTCTCATAAACAAAGATGCCATCAACATATGCTGGAGAATACACAGCCTCTTCAACAATGGTTCCAGGAACACTGGATTTTCACGTGTAGAAAATTGCAAGTAGATTCTTATCTTTTGCCTCATAAAAAAATAAACTCAGAATGGATCAAAGACCCCAGTGCAAAACCAGAAACTGAAACTGCTAGAAGAAAGCACAGGGAAAACATTTTGAGGTGTGGACACAGGCACAGTCTTCCTGATCAGGACTCCAGTAGCTCAGGGGAAAAGAGCACAGGCCACTGAATGAGACCACACCAAATTAAAAAGCTTATGCATGCAAAGTAAACAATCAACCGAGTGAAGACAAACCCTATAAAATGGGAAAAAATCCTCACCAACTACTATCCTGAAAAAGGAATAGTATCCAGTATGTAGAACTCAGACCACCAAGAAAAAGCAACCCCTAAAATCAAACAAAAATGTTTTAAACCAATAAAGAGGGAAAGTGAACTGAATAAACACTTTTCAAAATAAGAGTTACAAATGGCCAATAAGTGTATGAAAAAATCTTTAGCCATTACATAGATTCCATCTCACCCTAGTCAGAAAGGCTCTCATCCATAATAGAAAAGACAATAAATACTGGTGAGGATGTGGGAAAAAAGAACTCTCCTGCACTGCTGGTGAGAATGTTAGTCCAGCCATATGGAAATCAGGGTGGAGATCCCTGAAAAGCTAAAAACAGAACTATAATATGAGTCAGCTGTACCACTCCTTGGCAGACACTCAGGATTGGATCAGCTTTCTATGGAGATACCTGCATTCTCACTTTTGTCGTGGCAAACGGAATCAGCCTAGATGCCTGTTAATGGATAAAGTGTGGTTTGTATGGACCATGGGGTATCACTCAACCATAAAGAAGAACAAAGTCATGTCACGTGCCGGCCACTGGATGGAACTGGAGACCGTCACATTAAACAAAACAAGCCAGATACAGAAAGACAGCATTGTACTCTTCCTAATGCATGGAATCTAGACAAAGCAGTACCTGGAAGTAGAAGGGAGACTGCTAGACAAGAGGAGCAGGGAGAAGGGGGTCTCTGGGATATGAGCAAAACACCATGATGAACACAAGTTTGTAAAAAGCCATTGTTTGTGCATGGAAAATATGTGAGCCTAATTCTTTCTGGAGATCAGGTTTGTTTGCCAACAACAAGACTAATCAGAATGATTCATGGGGGCCAGAGATTTAGCTCAGTGGTTTCGTCCCCTGCTGCGCAAGTGCAAGGACCTGAGTTCGATCCCTGGAACCAAAAAAAAAGAGAATGATTCATGTATCTACGCCTTGGCGTGTTTTATTCATTTCTGCACATGGCCCAAGACCCACGTCAGGCTCAGAGCAACTGAGCCGCCATCTCTGTCCACAGGGTCTTGCCTTCACACTCCAAGCTGAGTCCTGCTCCCTGCGACACCCCCAGACCCTGGCACGAGCTCGCCCTGTCACCTACACCCTCCGCTGCCCCACGGCCCCTTTGTGCCAGCTGAGCCCCTCCGCCCCTAGCACCAGCCTGTGCGGGCTCCGACCTCTGCCCTCAGCTTCCCTTCCCACAACCCCGTCCATTCCTGAGGCCCAGCCACACCTTCTTCGCTCCCCGCTGAGCAGCCCAAACTGTGCCTCCTTCCCTCCCATCCCACATAGCCTGGCCGCTGCCCTGACTCCCCTCCACCTCCACAGAGCAGCTCAGTGAGGCGTGCGGGGCCTGGCCTGGCCTCTTCCTGGTGGGCACTCGGCTTGGCTGCCTCCTCTTCCAGCCTGGCCTCAACGCATCCCGGGCGGGGGTGGGGGCAGGCAGAGGCCGCACGTTCTTTCCCCAAGGGCCGGCAGTGGGACTGAAGTTTCCCTTCCCTGGGACGTAACAGGCTGGTGAGTTTGAGCCTGCCAGCCTGCCCACCCACCTCCACACACCCTTCCCGGCGCTTGAGGGGTTGGACGCGTAGGCAGCACAGCTCCCTGCTTCTCCCGTCAGGGAAGCCATGGTTGGGCCAGGAGCCTGGGCAGGCTGAGGCTCGTCAAGGGAGACTCGGGCCCGGTGGGCAGCCAAGGCAGCAGGTGCATCCCAGTCTAGGCCTGTGCCGCCCGCCCCCAAAGCAAGCCAGCCAGCCCAGAACTTGAGCAGGAGAGCGCCCGGCTAAGGGGAAGGCTGTCCTTGGGGCGCTCGGTCTGCAGCCACCTGCACCAGCAGGACTTGCACCTGTGCCTAAGCAGACAGCAACGGCCCCGGGAGGAAGGGCCCTCTGGAGACACAAGGAGAAAGGACTGGGATTGTCAAGGGGCTCCCAGCACCGCACCCGAGGCCTCTCTTGCTGCCTAATTTTATGCACTTCGCATACTTCAAAGAGCGAACTTTGCATACTTGGGCGCTGTGTCCTCGAATGGCTGTAATAAAATAACCATTGCCTCCTCACCTCGGCTGCCACCTGGTGGCTGCTTCTCTGGGCTGCAGCCTCCCCTGGCCAGGCGGAGCCTAACCCCAACCCACGGAGCAAGCGGCAGATGTGGTGTGCTGTCACGTGATACATGATTTATTAGAACAAATTCCATGACAAATCATATAAAATAACCATTTTCTGAGACATCCACAAGACCACCTGAGAACAATGTAGAGACACCGCCAAGAAGCCAGGCAGGGGCGGTCCCCACCCCAGGCCGAGGGCCAGGGGGCAACTGGGCGTGACATGGGGAGGGACACCAACGTGTGCATAAAGGAACCCTACAGTGGTGGCCGGGCAGGCATGGATGAAGGTGAGTGGCCACCGTGTTTCCGGGCCAGGCTGTGGGCAACCGCACGGGGCATGCAGGTGGGCAGCAGCCCAGGTAGCACCTCCTCCAAAGGAACAGCAGGCTCTCGGGGTGGGGCCAGTGGCATCTGCCAGCCACCCCTGCACACACACGTAAACATCGCATGGGCCGAGGCTCAGGGGCCCAGGACACCCACGCCAGGCTCCATGTCACGAACTGTAAACAGGGAGGCCACATCACCCCCGTGGACTCCGGGTCCTGCCTCTGGGCCCTCTTCCAGCCCCTGCCCGTCCAGGTCTGATGCCCGCACCAATGCCGTCTGTGGAGGCGGGCACCCCGGACGCCATAGCCGCAGCTCTGGCTTAGGGCTTCAGGAACAGTGCCCAAGGGGGCGTTGCGGAGGGGCTGGTTCCCAGCTGAAGGAATCCTGAGAAAGCATCACTGCTCCTGGGCCCTGTCCCTGTCCCCCCACCATCCCCTGCAAGAGATCAGGCCACTGCCTGTTGCAGATGCCCATTTAATGCCCATGACATCCGGGAGAACGGGGTGAAGCTGGGGCACACTGTTCCCCTGCACCAGAGCTTCCAGAAACCTGTTTCCAGCCACTTTGGTCAAGCTCCCTCCCTAGAGGGGCTGTTGGTGACTCTACCACCCCACACCTCTGGTGTAGCATGGAGGGGCACCTGGGCATCCCCCAACCTGTGCCCACACTCGGGGGGGCTCAGGGTTGGCAGTTCTGTTGGCACCATAAGCTTGGGGCTGTGGGGTTCCTGCCCCAATGCCCCACAACCATGTGCCTACCTGGCTGCTAGACACTGGGGCGGCTCTGGCCCTGGCACAGCCTCCAGCTCACATTTGGCACTGAGCAGCCCCAGCCCACTTCCTTCCCCTGCCTGGCTTCAGGCCAGCATCCAGGGAGGGGCAGGTCAGCCAGAGCCTCCAGTGAAGCAGGGCACCCTCCCAAGCCGTGGGGCATCGTGGGCAGGGCTGGGCACTGCCACGGCACAGACTGCTCTTTCCTTGAAAGCTAATGATGAAATGACCACATGGAGAGGAGTGGGGGATGTGCCCTCGGCAGTGGCCGCACCAGGAGCTGGGCCAGGAGGCCTCGGTGGGGGTGGGCAAGGTGGGTGGGGTGCTGGCGCCCACGGGGCTATGGCACACGTGGGGGATTCGGAGACACTCTGGCCAAGTGACGGGCCGAGCGGTGGACAGGCAGGCGCAGGAGGCCCGGCCCGGCCCGGGGCCTAGATCAGGAAGCTCTCAGCATCAGGGAGGAAGGCAGGCTCTGCCAGGCTGGGCGGCCCGCAGGTGGCCCTTGGTGGGAATCCCCTCAGGGGCAGCAGGCTCTCAGCCAGGGTAGGCACAGGGGGGCCCTTCCCCAGGCCCTGGGTGGTGGAGCCCGTGGGAGCCCTGTTTCCTGTGAGCAGGTCCAGATTCACGTTGGGGTCCACAATGGCATTGATGACTAGGGGTGGGGAAGGGCGGGTCAGCAGAGGCCTGGCCAGGGGACCCCCTCGGCCCTCGGCCCTCGACCCCCTGCCCCCTGCCCCAGGCGGGCCTCCTCACCTTCCAGCTGCTTCTGCACGCGCCGCAGCTCCTTTAGGATGCAGCTGATCTCCTGGGCGGGCCAGAGCGGGGGTGAGTGGGACCCTGGGCTCTGCGGGTCCGTGGGTCTGGGCCCCAGGCGGGGTGGGGTGGGGTGGGATGGGCCTCACCTTGTTGGACGTCTTCAGGATGGGCACCTCGTTCTCTGCATTGATCCTGGCCTCCAGGTCCTCCCATGAGCGGCCTGTGTTTTGGAAGAGGACCCTGCCGGGGGACAGGGGTGAGGCCCAGCTGTCCCAGCCCTCCTGCCCAGGCCTCCCACAGTCATGGGAAAGCTCCTGCCACCCCACTCCTGGCCCAGAGCAGGACAAGACCCAGCTGGTGGCACCGCAGTCCCCATCTCTGTCCCTGGCCCTGAGGGTAGGGGTGGCTGGGCCAGGGATGTGGTGGGGCCCCTGAGCTCGGGGCCTGCTTGCCAGGAGCTGCACACAAGCATGGCACATGCGAGGCCCACGGGGCTTCGAGCCCTCATGTGCCTTGACCCTGCCCAGTCCTTGCCATGCAAGTCCACTGATGCTGCTGCCAACTCACTTCATCTTCTCAGTGAGGTGCTCTGTGTTCTCCCGGATGGCGTGGGACAGCTGGGACACTGGGTTCAGCATCAGGTTGTCGAAGATCACCTGGAGGAGTCCGGGCATTAGCAGGAAGCCCAGTGGCCTCTCACGCCTTGGACAAAAGCTGAGACGCCCCCACTCCCTGCATGGTGAGCAGCATGCGCGGGCCAGGGGAACATGCCTCCTCGCGGTTCCGAGGCCTTGTCTTGTTGCCCAAGGCATCTTCGTGGCTGTTGTTCATGTTCTGGTCCAGGTCCTGAGAGGTCAGAGTGCCAGGTGGCACCTTCTGGAAGTTTAGGCTGGCCTCTGGGATGCGCTGCACCAGCTGCAGGGGTGGGGCAGGCGGCATTGGCTCTGCTGCCCGGGCAGGCGCCAGCCCCAAAGCCCCTCTGGGGTGCAGGCAGCCACACAGGGACTGGCACGTGGCTGCACACAACTCCCGAGAACACAAGCTCTGGGGTCACATGGGGAGCCGAACCAGACACACTGGCAGTGGCTGGGCCTGAGTGCTAGGTGGGGAAGGAGCACAGGGCCTGGGCCCCTGGAAGCCACATCGGGTTGTGTGAAGCCAGGAGGCCAAGGCTCACCTCCTCACGGGCAGAGATGGTCGAGGCGGGGGTGCTGGGCACGTTCCCAAGGGAGGGGCTACGCGTGGGCCCTGCGGAGCCCAGCGAATCACCGTCTGCGGCCACATCATTGATCTCCCGGGCCAGGATGGCCACGTCCTTCACCAGTGTCTGGCTCAGCCTGCAGCCGCAAAAAAGATGGGGGGTGGTGTGGATGCCACAGGCACCCACCTCTACACGCAGGGAAACTGAGGCAGAAGGTGTGGGCTGAGACCAGGGCAGGTGTAACTTGGAGCTCCCGACTCCAGGGTCAGAGCCAGGCAGGGGTGGGCCAGGCAGGCCCAAGGGGTTCTTGGTGGATCTAAGCCCTGGCCACACTGCAGTGGGCACATGCCTCCCCCAGGTGAGGACCACAGGCATGTCCAGTGGGCAATGGGCAACAGCAAGGCCCAGCCCATCCACCTCAGTTCCCACCAGGCATGGCACTCCTCAGGGAGGCCCTGCTAGAGCCCGCAGTCCGTGTCTTCTGCCCAGCTGCCTCCTGAGCCAGTGTGCAGGGGCAACACGGTCCCTGTGACTGTCCGATGGGGGATGAGCCCACCCTTGGCTTCCCCGGACCCCACCAGCAGCATGTGCTGGTGCTCCCACAGCCTAGCGGGGGTCCACGCAGGACTGGGACCTGACCTAGTGACCTTGTGCCAGGACCCCGCTGTGCCAGCCCTTCACGTGCAAAGGCAGCTCTGGCCTTTGCCCTCCGTGAGCCCTGCCCGGACAGCCTCTCCGTGCTGCCCATGCCACACAGGACTTCTCTCCAACTCTGGTGGTGCCACACTGACATGTGCTTGCCCCAGGCCTGGCCCCACTGGCCCTGTGGTGCTGTGCTTGGGCCCCTCTGTCCGTGGCACACTGCTCTCATCTCCCATGCCCAGCCGGCCAGCACACCCAAGCTCACCCACTCTGAGTAACAGAGACCTTGAGAAACCAACACAGTCCCCTGCCCTCTCCACTTCCTGACCCTGTCGGGGCTTGGGGAGCCTCCCTTCTCCTCTCATCCGGCCACGGGGCCTCTGCTACTGGGCACAGATGGCACTGCCCAACCACATCTTGGGCAGCAGACAGCTCTGTCCCCTCTGCCCTGGCCACCTCACACCCACCATGACCTCACCTCACCACCTTAGTGGCCATCTTTGTGTCAGCAGTGCCTGAGTCCCCATCCCCATTTGGGTGGACCTCTCAAGGGCCACCTGCCTCCAGGAGCCTCCTTCTGGGGGCCTCCAGAACTCACAAGCTCAGCGTCCTCTACAGGACACCTGCTGTCCACAAGCTCAGCAAGGGGCCACTCTAAGCTACCCAGCAACCTGCACCACTCTCCCCAGTGGGTGGCACAGAGGTGGACTCTGTGGAGTCACCACTGGGACAAGGTTCACTCCTAGCAAAAGCCTGGGCAGAGCTCTCATTGTACCAATGTCCCCCAGCTTCCCAGGCAGTTCTCCATTCACCCACCCATCCGCCCAGTGACCTGCTCCTCCATCCATCCATTCATCCATCCATCCACCCATGCAGCAATCCACCTACCAACTAAACCATTCACCCAGTGATCCATTCATCCTTCCATTGATCCACCTACCCACACATCCATCCATCTATCCATCCATCCACCCATCCATCCATCCGTCCATCCATCCACCCATCCACTCGTCCACCTACTTACTGCCTAACCCATCTACCCAATGACCTATCCACCCATCTATCCACCCACCCAACCAGTGACCCATCCAGCCATCTATTCACCCACCCATCCATCTATTCAGCCATCTACCTACCCATCAAACCATCTACCCAGTGACCTGGCCATCCATCAGTCCAGCCACCCATCCATTCAGCTGTCTACCTATCAACTAAACCACCCACCCAGTGACCTGGCCATCCATCAGTCCAGCCACCCATCCATTCAGCTGTCTACCTATCAACTAAACCACCCACCCAGTGACCTGTCCATCCACCTATCCACCCAGTGACCCAACTACCCATCTACCCATCTACCCATCCATCCATCCACCCATCCACCCATCCATCCTACTCAAGGCCATGAGTAGAGCCCTGGCTCAGTCCCTGTCCTCTGCTTGTGCTCAGCTGAGGGGAGCCCTCTGTGGTTGACCCAGAACGGCAGCACTCACCTGGCAATCTCTGCAATCTCAGCTGTCTGCACGATAAAGCCGTAGGGGTCAGGCTCCTCGTCGTCATCGTCTGTGTCCCGGGGGCCGGGGGCCCGGGAACAAGCCCGGCTTGCACTGCCAGCCCTTGGGGTCTGCGTGGCTGTTGAGGTATGGGAGCGTGCATGTTTGGGAGAGCCATGGTGGGAGCCGTATTCCTCCTCGGAGGTGGATGTGTAATCCGAGCCCTGCTGCCGACGACGCGTGTCTTCGGGGAGTGGATTGGTTTCAGAAGCAAGAACAGAATAGAGCAGCACTCAGCACCCCACGGCATCTCAGGGTCCTCTGGTGAGGGCCCTATGCTGTGGACAGGCCGTGCTATGGCTGGCGTCCCACACCTGGAAGCCCTTCAGCAGAAGCACCAGCAGCCACTGAGCTCAGGAAACACAAAGCCACTCCAGCCCAGGGGTCATGCAGGGCCAGTGCAGCGTCCCTGGGGTGCATCTGTTCTGGTGAGATGGGACTACCCCTGGGTGCCAGTGGAGGCTCCCGGACAGACACTGAAGATGAGATGAGCCTTCCTGGAGCATCAGCTGTGGCTCAGCCGGTGGCGCCGGTGAGCAAGGACAGCCAGGCCTCACGGCCTTCATCAAACCCCTCCTCAGGGACAGCCCCCCAGGCAGGGCCCTGGTCTGAGCCTCAAAACAGCTTCAAAAAGCAGACAGGAAGTGGACAAGGAGGGTCTGCATGCTGTGTGGGGTAGGTGGGGAAGGGACAGCAGAGTCCGCCAGACAGAGGTCCTTAGCCCGCAGCCATAAGGCCCCCTACCCTATCCCCAGCTGCACAGGGGACCCAGCAGGCAAGGAGGGCTGTGGATGGTGCTGGAGGTAGACAGGCCGGGCGGCACGGGCTGGGCTACAGCACCTGGGCCTCAACCAATCCACTCAGGCAGGGCACACGTGGCCCTCTTGGTAGGGCATGGGGCAGTGGGGCTGCGAGGCCCTCCCTCCCTAATGTGCACATGGGCCTGGGGAGCAGGGTGGGGCTCTGTGGGCTCAGAAGCTGTCAGAGGGCCCTACCAGATGGGCACTTCTGTCTTCAACAAGGCAGAGCCAGGGAGAGCAGTTCCAGGACCCAGGGCAGGCGGCCCGGGGGTGGTCAGGGGACCCACCCTGAAGTACAGAGGGCAGGCCCATCCCCAAGGCCCAGGCTCCTTGGCTCAAGGCTAAGAGGCAGGAGGCCCTCCCTCCTGGGAGGCTCAACGTCTTCTGCCCACACGGGATTGCAGATGTATCCGGCCCCACACACGCATGTGCAAGTCTGCAACGTGTCCACCCTACAGGAAGCCACTTGGATCCGTGGGGGCCGCCCTGGCCCCTGGCCCCGGCCCCCCCCACCTGCCAGCCCTCCCGCCTGCCCCACACTCACTGGAGGAGTATCTGGCACTGCCTGGGCGCGCCCTGCTGAAGGGCTGGCGGGAGCCTGTGCTGGTCGCAGTGGCGGCAGCCTTCCTGGCAGCAGCATGGGCATCAGCCACAGTGGGCTTGCGGTTAGCACAGTACAGCTCGACACTGCGGCCTGAGAAGCCCGTGCGGGCAGGGGCTGCCTCGGAGTCGCTGGGCCCCGTGAAGGAGCCGGCCCGCTTCCGGGGCATGGCCAGGATGTCCAAGCGGGATAGCTTCTTGGCCTGCTCAGCAGCCGGCCGGCCCACTGGCTCAGGGTGGGCTGGGGCTCCCCGGTCACTGTCTGTGACCTCAGTGTCGGAGGTGTCCCCAAGCCGGGCCCGCCTGAGCCGGGAGGCCCGTGTGGGTCTCGGGGTGGACAGGCTGTTAGAGCGGGTCAGTGCCTGCTGCACCTTTTGGACACTGGTGGAACCGTGGCTCTGCTCCTCTCGGGCAGCCAGGGATGGCGAGGGGGGCACTGGTTTCCGGCGAGTCCCTGGACGACCTGCCCCAGTGGCCTCTGGGGTCTCGTGGTTGGGGGTGACTATGTCTGTGTTGGGCAGGTGGGTGAGGTTGGAGCCTCGTTCCTCGGCCCAGTCCAGGGACCCTCGGGGTCTGTGGCCACGCCGGGCAGCCAGGTGCCGCCCTGGCTCTCCTCGGCCCTGGTCAGCGGGGCTGGTCAGGAGGTGCTGCTTCTCTGAGAGCCGCTCACGTGAGCTACCCAGGGCGGCACTCCCTGGGTCCTGGGCCACCGACGGGGGTGGCAGCCTCTCCTTCTGTGGCCCTGCAGGCTGAGGGGTCGTTGGGCTGGGGCCATTCTTGCCGCTGAGTAGGCTGACGGTGCTGGCTGTGTCCACGTCTGAGTCCCCGGAGAGGGAGTCGTCCGGCGGCCTGGGGGTCCTGCCCCCCTCACCCTCCTCGTCTGCAGTCTTGGAGAGCAGCCGAGCCTCCAGGGCCGCCAGGGCCGTCTCCGTCTCTTTGAGGATCAGGTGTGTATCCTGTGTGTGGAGATCCATACGTGCGGCCCTGACGGCAGTCAGGTCCTGCAGGAGCGGGTGGCTGGAGATGTGTGGCAGCTTGTTGGGAGCTGCAGAGCTGCTCGCAGGCTCCTTGGTGAAGCTCTCCTGCCGCACAAAGCCCAGAGCCTCCCGGGGTGGGACAAGGCTGGAGCTGCTGGGCCCGGTGTGCATCTGCATGACCATCTGCTCACTGCTACTCATGCAGAGGCCACCCCTTGCTGGGGGGCTGGCCTGGGGCACTCGTCCTGGGCCCTCCACCTCCCCAGGAGCCGCCATGGGTTTCCGGAGGCCCTCGCTCTCATTGCCAATGAAGAAAGAGACAGGGGCAGGCTCCCTGGGGCCCCTTGGTGAGCACCGCCCCTTGGGCCAGGCTGGCCCCTCCTGAGGGCTCCTGCGCCTGACTTCCTGCTGCTCCACGCTCAGCTCAGGGCCCCGGCCACCATCTGACCCACTGGCGTCACTGAGGCTGTCGGGGTCCAGATCCTCCTGGCCAACCTGGTGGCTGGCCTGCTCGATGCCTGGCTCTGGCGGCCCAGGCCCACTCCTCCTGGTGACCTCTAGGCCTGCAGGGCTATCAGCCCTGTCACTGGGCAGCTGGGGAAGCAGTCGTCTGGTGCGCACAGGCAGGGGCCCCTCAGGCTCCCCAGCTCTGTGTCTCAGGCCGTCCTCTGCAAAGTGCAAGGGTGTCCAGTCCGAGTGGCCACAGTCCACCCGCATGGCCAGCCCTGCCCCTCCACCAGGCAGGGCAATGTACAAGCTATGTCTGTGGTCAGTGGCCTGAGGCTGCCTGGCCTGTCCCCAGTCCCTCCAGCAACCCTGGGTCACATACCTGACAGGCCAGGATCTGAATAGCTGTCAGCAAGGCTGGCCCAGCGGGACACCCATTTCTGACCTCCAGGGCAGCCCGGAACCATGAGGCCCTGCAGAGAAGACCAGAGTGTCTATAGCAAGGGTGGCACAAGACAGGAGGGAGGCCAGGGATGGCCGGGTGATCCCTCACACCAGTGCCCAGCTTGCCTGTCAGGTGAGGCAACCCTTGGGGAAAGATCTGGCCCATCCCCACCAGGGCCGCCAGCCTCAAGTCCCAGCCTGGACACTGCTCTGGTCCTACTGCCCCTCTCAAAAGTAGCCACATGGGCTCATACCTGGTGCTCCGCTGAGGGGCCCACACCCAGTGGGCGGGAGGCAAACTCCTGCAGCAAGGCCATTCTCTGGGCCACGCCTCCATCATTGGACTCATCCCTGTCCCCTCTGATCACAGGGCGGAAGGTGGCCGAGGACACCCTGGAGAGTTCAGGGGACTCAAGTACCCCAAACACCTGCCAGGTGGAGACAGCACCGAGGGTCAGAGGGCTCTGGCTCCCAGCCCCACTCTGACACGGACAGCATACAACCTGGCGGTCCAGCTAGTGGGGCTCAGGCCACCCCAATAAGGTGAGACGCGGGGGCGGTGGGCAGCACCACTCTGCGTGGAGGCACCAGCGGCACTCGCTTGCCCAGCTGGACTAGACTCAGGAGCCAGGTGGGTGCAGAATGCCAACGTCTGGGCCCTCATGAGCCGAGTCCCGCCCACCCCACGTCCCCTGCTGCACCTGGTCGATCATCTGGCGCGCCTCTTCCACCTCCCTGTCCTGTGCCTCTGTCTCGATGGTATAGGTGCCTGCATCACTGAGGCTGTCGTCCTCATCCTGTCTGTGTCCCTTGGTCAGCTGGGGCTCGGAAGGAGGCAGTGGTGGGGTCGGGGAGGCCCCGGGGCTGGCCCCACAGCGCGTTGGGGGTGCGGGTGGGTCCAGGGACACCTTCTCAGGGCTGGGCCTGGCGGCTGGGGAGCTCTCCCTCATGCACTGGGCCATGAAGTCCTGAGCCAGGCGGGAGCGGCGTCCCACGCTGCCAAAGGGACGGGCGAGGGCCCGGGGGGCTGGCGAGGCGCTGCTCAACCGCTCCTCGGTCTTCTCTCGCTTCAGGGAGCTGGCCCTCTGTGACCCTGAGCTGCTGCCTGCCACCCCCCGTGCAGGGGCACCTGGGCGCTCCCGATCAGTGGGCCCCGGGCCCCGGCGCTTGTCGGCTTTGGGGTCCCCAGGCGGGGTGTGCGTGAAGGACTGCGAGCGCTTCTTGCGGGGCGTGTCCTCATCAAAGAACTGGATGACAAAGGCCTGCTGGTTGTGCAGCAGCTCCTGGGGGTCCCGCTTGATCTGCCTCTGCAGCCGCACCTGCTCCCCGCTGGCCTCCACGGGGGCCCCGGCCACGGAGGCTGCCTTGGCCGGGGGGTCCTCTGAGTCACTCTGCGTGCCATCTTCATGCTTGTGACCTGGGGGGGGCCTCACATGGGTAAGGGGGCGTGGCTGACTCAGGACAGAGCCCAGACGCTGCCCTGTGGACAGGCGGCTTAGGCAGTGAACCGGAAAGCGGAGCGTACCAGGCGAGGTGCCTGCCCACTGGCCCTGTGTGGGGAGGACTGACCTCTCAGGGTGCGGGTGTGGACGGGCAGGTCACTCTTGGCACCGTGGCGGTCATCGCCTGGGCCAGCCCGCCGCAGCAAGCTCGGGTCGTTCTGCACCAGCCAGTCGGCCACCTTGCTCTCCGCGGAGACCATCTCCACAGGCGTGGCCTCCTTGCAGGGCTGACGCCGCTGGCGCAGGGCGAACTTGGTGATGTGGTCCTTGATCTTCACCTTGCCAGGGCTGCAGTCGTCAAACTCGATGGTGAAGGAGGCGTGGCTCTGCACCACAGGCCCTGCCCCGCCGCTGCCCGCCTCCTCGTCCTTCGTGGGCGGCTCATGCTCCAGCACCTCCGGGGGCTGGGATGGTGGTGGTCGGGCCTCTTTTGTGGGGATCTCGAAGTAGCTGGGCTCCCGGCGGAAGGAGTAGCCCTGAGGCTCGACAGGGCCGCGAAAGCCGGCTGGTGGGCCATCCAACTCGCTGTCCCGCTGCCCTGACTCCTTGGCACGCTCTGGGGTGTTCCAGACCAAGCCTCAGGGTGGCCACCCCACCTCCCTCTTTGCCCACCCTGGCGCAGGCACCTCCAGGCCCGGCCGTCCCCCTCACTCACACCCCCGGACTCAGGAGCTGCACGGCTGGGTGCCACACCCACCTGGGTAGGGCTCCTCCTGGCGCTGGTCCTCGGGGGCTGTGCCACTGTCGTCCTCTCCCCACCAGGACGGCTGCCCGTACAGAGGTGTGCGGTACACTACTGACTCTGTGGGGAGGCAGAACTCAGCCCCCGGCGTCCCCTCCCAGCCCAGCCCTGCAGCCGGTTTCCTGCCTGGGTCTCTACAGTGCCCACTAAAGGGAGGCTTGTCCCTGGGGGACACAGCCCCGGCAGCACGCCCTTGGACCTGCCCCCACGCCCAGTGCTGGCCCCACAGGGGACAGGGTGCCGGAGCCCTCTGCCTTCCCAGCCTCCCTCCAGGGCTCTAGAAATGGTCCGGGCCACAGATGGGTGGTCCTGGGGACCGAGGGCCACCTTGGTCAGAGTGGCCCATGTGACATTTTTGTGTGTTTGAATACTGGTCAGAAGTGAAAATTATGTGCTCATTTCGGCAGCACATATACTAAAAAAGAAGTGAAAATTATACTTCCCGAAAACCTGGTTTTCCAGCTCTGATTTGGGCAGGAGCAGCGTTAGGTGTCCCACGTCAGCCCCCCTAAGGTTCCCCCAGCTCTTCATCCCTGCCAGAGCCACGTGGCCATCTGAGTCACAGGACCTGCAGCTCTTAACTGCCCATGTGCCGGGCACCAAGAGGTCTGAGCCTGGTCACTGGCTGGGCACCACATGCCCAGGGTGGATGACTTCCCTGCATGTGTCGTGGGGTGGGGGCCCTTTCCTGACCCAGTACTGCACTCCAGCTGCCGAAGCAGGGCAGCTCATCGTGGGCAGTGCCCCTCTCCTGCCTGCTGCCTCAGCTGCTGGGCCAGGGAACTGGCTGCACTGCTGGTGCACCTGCTGTAACCCCAGGGGGCTCCAAGTCACCACCAGCAGCACATGTGCTCATGACCCGGACACCACTCAGTGTTCTGGGCAGCTCGCATGCCTTCCTGGAAACCTTCCCATTCTCAGCCGGGGCAGGTTCCTGCAGGTGGAGGCTTTGCCACTCTGGGCACCAGGTCCAGCGGCCCCACAAGGGCTGGCTACGGGAAAGCAGAGGCTGCACTGGGCAGCAGCTGGGCTTTCCTGGCGAGGGTGGAGTGGGGAGCCCTGGACCCACCCCTGTCTAGCCCAAACCCCCTGCCACTCACCACATCCTCCACTGCGCCCAGGCACCAACCAGGTTTCATGGCACCAGCCCCAACCCAGCCCACTCTGAGCCTGCAGAATCAGGCCCGATGCCTGACCCAGGCAGCTGGCACCCCTGCCCTACCTACCTCTGGCCAGTGGAGACAGCCAGGTGCAGGCGCACCACAGACTGGGAAGCAAGTGAGGGCCCACATGTGGGGGTTGGGCCCAGGAGGGGTACAGACTGGGGTGAGGGCTCATGTGGGGAGGGAGGGATACATCTGGGGGCATGGGGTACAGTCCCCTGTGGAGGGGACGTGGGTGGGGGCCAGCAGGCCTAAGGGAGGTCCTGTGCACTTACCCTCGCAGGTCTATCCTGTCCCCTCCCCAGCCTACCTGTTCCCGGTCGCCGGTCCCCCTTCTCCAGACGGGGGTGCAAGGTCTCACAGTAGGCTGTGAATTCGGGTGGCGCCTCACTCTTCCTGGGTGCTGGGTTCTTGACACCCACCTGCAGCTGGCTGGTGTACTTCTCGTGCTGCAGGTAAGTGAGGGACAGGATCAGCTCAGGGACACCACCCAGGGCAGACCTTGCCTCTCCTCTACCTGCTGGGAGGTCTCCCCACACCCCAGAAAATAGAGTCTTATGCAGAGTCTGAGCCCTGCCCAGGCAGCCACTTGGGTCCACGTCTAAGCATGGGGTCCTTGGGGCCCAGAGCTCCCAGGGTGGTGCTGGGGCTTGCTCGGTGTGGAGGGTGGAACA
Organism: Heterocephalus glaber; assembly: GCF_053883595.1. Taxonomy (NCBI): domain Eukaryota; kingdom Metazoa; phylum Chordata; class Mammalia; order Rodentia; family Bathyergidae; genus Heterocephalus; species Heterocephalus glaber. The sequence continues at coordinate 41,033,851 of NW_028258379.1, read as the reverse complement.
AGGGGGGCTTCCCAGGGACTGCCACCACCGGGCTCCACCTGGAACAACCCCAGGGGATAGAGATGGGGAGCAGAGCCATGCCTACACGTGTGCACGCATAGATGTGTGCCTGCGTGTGCATGTGTGCCAAGGGCATGTTTAAAGTACGTTCACATCGGTCATGCTCTCCTGGCTGTGTGACCTTGTCCTGCCCATGTTCATCAAAAATGGGCCAGGGACGCCTGCCAGACACACACTCCTGGGTCTCTGAGTGGGGTCCCATGTGCCTATGCGCCCATCCCATGAGGAGCCCTCCGTGGCTCCCCTGTGACCTCACAGCCTGGCTGGGGGCTCTGGCTACATGCGACTCTGGCACACTGAAGGGCATGGTGCTGGAAGGCACTTTTGTACCTCAGGGTGCTCCCCATACCCAAGAGGCTGGGCAGACCCAGTGGTCCTGGGGCCCAGCTCCTCACCCTCTTGCCCCAGCGGTAACTGTCCTCAGTGGGGCTTCTGCCTCCTACGGGGCTCCCTGATGGCAGCTCAGCCCGATGAACCACAGACCCTGCACCCTGGGCACAGGGGCAAGCCCTGGAAGCGGCTCAGAAAGCCCCTGACCTCTAGCAGGCTGGACGCTTGGGCCACTCCTGCTGGCCCCACCATCTGCCCAGCACAAGCCTGGAGGGCAATGACTATCTCCTTATCCGCCAGACTGGGCCAGATGGCAGGGCAGGACAGGCTGCCTAGCTCCTGGCACCAGCAGCCAGAACAGGGTGCTCCAGGGACCAGGGGGTCTGCTGAAGGAGCAGAGCTTCCAGGTGCAGGTGGAGACCCAGGGTGGGGCCTGGAGCAGGTGGCCCAGGGTAGGGACACACCGGCTGCTTTTGGGCCTGCCCTCCTCCCCCGGCACCCACCTTGAGCGCCTCCTCAGGCACACGGTGCTGTACCCGCTCCAGCACATACATGTTGGAATGTGGCACCGTTAAGGAGAACACGGAGCAGGCAGAGCAGAAGACCCGGGCCCAGTGCCCCAGGTAGCCGCTTGAGTCCCATGCAGGCGGCGGGGCTCCTGCCCTGGGGGTCAGCGAGGACCCATGCTCAGACTGGTGTTCCACCCGGCAGCCTCAAGGTCAGCCGTGATGAGGTCCCAAGTCTCCCCAGGCCCCTGGAAACCTTGGGCTTGGCGGGTGGATGGTGGGGGTGTGCCCAACCCCAAGTGGAGGGTGGCCAGCTGCAGGTTCACCCTGTGTGTTCCGACCTGAGCCTGAGGGCCAGGCTGTGGCCCTCCAGACCCCCAGCCTCTTGCAGGGCAGCTGGCTGAGCGCCATGCGGAAGGATATCGTAGCCAAAGCGGATGACATCATTGAGCTTCAGCGTGATGTACTTCTGGTCTGGGATTCGCACATCATTCACAAAGGTCTGTGGAGGAATAGGCGGGCACACAGCTGAGTGGTGAGGACAGCATGGGACAGTGCCCAGGCTCTGCAGAGGCCTTCTGCAACCTGTGTCCCCCGTAGAGCTCAGGGTCCCACAAGCAGGCCCTGACTCTATGTGGCCACTGCAGACTTCTCGAGTGCCGGACCTGCACAGGCCAGTGAGCAGCCCAGGGCCTGCTGAAGGCGGTGTGGGCAGCAGAGGGGAGCCTGCACCCATGCAGCCCAGGCAAGCAGGGCTGCTGCAGCTGATGGGCAGGTAAGGAAGGAGGGGCCTGCGGCCACCTGGGTGGGAGCCCCTTGAGGGGCATTGAGAGCAGTGCCAGGGCTTGCTGGAGGCTCACACAGCAGAGGCAGGGCCCCCAAGACTTCAGAGGAACCCCCAGCTCAGGACCTTGAGGGCAACGAACCAATGGAACCAGATGGTTTGCTTTCTCACTGAAACAGCATCCCAGCTAACCTGTGCATCACACGGGAAGAGGTACAGACAGGTTCCTCCAGGACAGACAGACATATGTGCTGGAGAGGGCCCTCCCTCCCCACACGGACCCTCCCCCCCAGGACTCACGGAAGAGGCCACACAGCTCCCCGTACTCAGTCAGGGCACCCTGCACGGTTCCTTCCACCTCGGAAGGCCATTTCCTGCGTCGGAGGGGGCCACTCCCAGGGCCAGGATCCCCCACCCCTCCCTGCGGAGCAGGCCCTGGTGGGTCAGGGGCCCAGGGCAGCAGCTGAGGGGCAGGCCACAGCCGGGGGAGGCCGGAGCAGAGCCACAGCACTCACTCCGTTGAGACTGCCCAGGTCCTTCACCCAGTGCTCATCTCGGTCCTGGTCGTAGTTGATGACGGCATGCTGTTTATCCACGCTGCGGGACTACAGAGATACACAGGGCCCTCAGGTGCCCCATCCTGGGTAGGCGAGTCCAGGAGGCAGAGCCACCTGTGCTCCCCACAGGCCATCCTACCATCCAACACCAGCCCCTGAGCCACAGCCCTACCCCACCCACACATGGAGCCTGTGCTCATTAAAGCCACTCAACCCTGGTGCAGGCCACAGGGACTGGGCAAGACACCAAGGTGACTTCCTCTGGCTCTGTGGCCACCCTGGCATCTCCTCCATGACCTCCCTGCTTCTGTTGCAGTGTCCTCTCTGGGTGGGCCGTGGGAGGTTGGGAACCCGCTGTTCATCCACACAGCCCGTTCCTTCCCAAGGGCACTGGGGGTGGCCAGCTCAGGCTCCGGCAGGCCCAGAGATGAGGGGCGAGGCGCACAGCCCCAGGGTCAAGGGAGAGTGTGCGTGCTGAGGCTTCCTGGCCTCCTGCCACCTGGCTCCCACAGTCCCATGCCCTGGCAAGACCTGCCCTCACCTGCCTCCTTTTTCTTTTTGGTACTGGGGATCGAACTCGGGTCCTTGTGCTTGCAAGGCAGGCAGCAGAGGCACTGAGCTAAATCCCCGGCCCTCCTGCCTCTTCTTGTACACATGCGTGCACACACACACACCTCAGCATGCACTCAGTCCTCCACTCTGAGTGGGACTCACCTTCCCTGGGCACCAGCCTACCCAAGACCCTCCCTAGGACAGTCACTCCAGCTCCCTCACGTGGTCACCTCAGCTGTCCAGCTGCAGCACCCCACTTCCCACCCAGATGGAGGCAGGGACAGGGTCACATTCTCCCTGCTCAGGGGCTGTAGCAGGGCCCCATGTCACCCAGTCCACAAGGCCTGTGGTCTCAGTCTCAGCACAGAGCTCCACTGCCTGCCTCCACCCTATGCCACCTATTACCTGGTACCTGTCATTAATCCTTCCACCTGAGAGCCATAGGCACAACCAGAGCCAAAGCTGGGCAGCTTTGAGGTGCCAGAGCTTCCCCCAGGACTGACTGCAGGAGGGCACTGGCAGTCCCTGGGGGAGTCTGGGGGCTCGGGGCTCACCCCCATCCCAGGACATTGAAGTGCCCCTCTGGGCAGACCGGACTCAGAGTGCAGCCTGGAAGCTGGGGGGACCAGGGGTCCTGGATAGGGCTGGGGACTGCACACAGGCTGGTCCCCCACCTCAGCCCTGTCAGACACAGGCTGCATGGGGCATTGGGGATCTGCTCCCTCAGAAAGCCAGCCTGGAGGGCTGAGGGCTGGACTCAGGCATCAGACCTTCCTGGGGAGTGAGGACCTAGAGCGGAGTGCAAAGGGGTCACCAGGTTCTCCTGCTCCCCCCTAAAGTTGCCCAGGAGGTCCCAGCAGCTCCTGGCCCAAGGTGGACAGAGACAGGTGGCTTGCCTATCATCTTTGCCGAGAAATGACCCTGGCGGAATGTTACACGGCTGTGTCTAGATGTCTCTTCAAAGCCTCATGCAGTGATAGGTGGGACTTTTTTAGAGGTGGCTGGATCGACACTTGATCTTAGCCAAAAGGCCAAGAAGCAGCCAGGTGTGGTGGCGCATGCCTGTAATCCCAGCACTCGGGAGGCTGAGGCAGGAGGATCGCTGTAAGTCTGAGGCCAGCCTGAGCTATAAAGGGAGACCCTGCCTCAAAAACAACAACAAAAAACAAACAAACAAACAGGCCAAGAATCAATTAGAGGTGGCTGGATCTAGGGTGTGTGAGACTAGGATTGATTCATGGTGCAGTGCTAGGATCAAGGGCACTAGGATTAAGGGTGTAAGTGCTGCCCATCCTAAGTAGCCTGGGTAGGACATAGGGGACAGAAAGAGCTATGGTTGTCCCTTGTTCCCCTGCTACCTTCTGCCCTCATGAACTATTTCCCCTCTACAGTGCCTGTCTGCCATGCCACCCTGCCTTGCAGCCAGCTGATTATGCGCTGAAACCTCTATACACTAAAAGCTGAATAAACCTTTCCCCCTTTAACTTTGGATGTTGGGTATTTTGTGTAGCAGGGAGAGAAAAGTAACTAAGACGTGGGCCTTCCGAGTGACCTTTCCAGCCTGGACATGCCTCCGATCATTCTGATGTCATCAGACTCCTGCTGATACTTCCTGGGCTCTCCCTGGCCTGGGAGGAACGGCCCAAAAGTGACAGGGCCCTCTCCAGACCTCCCTCTCCCTCCTAGGCCACAACCGGTCTCTGTCCACACCACACTCTCAATGGCCCAGGTCTCAGCCCACATAACACCCTCTGCCAGGACTGCCACTCTTCCTGGGCCCACTTTCATTCTCCCAGAAGATGCCCCACATCGCCTCAGATTCTGAGTCCATGACCAATCACAGTCCCAACTGGCCCATGCACACCTAGGCTACGATGCATTTCCCCCCCCCGCCCCCGCCCCTGCCGGGGCCGAACGTCCAGGGCAGCCAGGGTTTTGCCCCAGACACACTTCTGCCAGGACCCTTCTGGGTCACAGGAGTGCTAGGGTCTCAGGTCCCCCTTCCAGCAGCCTCCCTCCCAGCTCGGACAGCTCAGCCAGAAGCAGAGCCTCAACCGGCCAAGGCACATGCTCAGGGCTAGATGCCAGCCCACCCAGAAGGGGGTCCCTGGCCCAGGGCTCACTAGGGCCTGTGGAGAGGAGCTCCCTGGTGCAGATGAAGCAGGGCAGATGCTCCAAACGCAAGGACGGGAGGAGGCAGGCTTGGACCCACTTCAAAACAAAATAAGATGTGTTTTCGTGTTCAAGTCTGAAGCCCTCTATGGTGGAGAGCCCTGTCCTGCTGTGCCGAGCCTGGCAGGGCTGCAAGCCTGGGCTCCTGGCACGTCCTCCTGCCAGCTCAACCCCAGTGTTGCATGAGGGAGGCCACAGGCACTGGAACGGGCTGCTGGAGCGCTGTGTTGCAGGTGTGCAGGGCCGAGGCTGCTCCCAGTCAGGGTCCCGGCTGTCAAGTGCCACAGGCCAGAGCAGGTGGGGCAGCTTCTGGAGCTCCTGCACTTGGTGATCCGGCAGGGACTGCAAGAGCGTCTGGGGGCAAGGCCTGGGCCACAGTAGGACGGCCGGGTGCGCAGGCCCATGTGCACACACAGGCCCATACAGACACACATGCACACGTGTGTGCACATGCCCGCATCACACAGCATGTCCTCACTAGCACTGGCTCCGGCCAGGCCTGCCCTGGGACTGGACATTACCACAAGCAAACCGGAAGCCTGTTGTGCAAGGTGGGTGAGGAGGGGGCGTGGCCACCGCTAACCCTGCTCAACTCTTAAGAGCCCAAGGCCTGGCCTCAGGCTGCTCCGCCTCCTTCCTGCCCTAGGGCTCTGTCCTCCCACAGCTGCCCTTTCCTGCTAGCCCTGCTCCCCTCTCGCAGTGCTGTTTGGTGGCCCTGGACCCTGGCCTCCCAGTGCCACCTTCTTTGCATTTTTCCCCATGCAGATGGGGAGGTGGGCAGCAGGGGAGGTCAGGGGTTGGAGGCCACAGGAGTATGTGCTGGCCCAGAGCGGGTGCAGGATATGTGGACAGATGGAGGTGACAACCAGGTCCCCGGGAGGAGCCCCGAGGTAGGCCAGGCGCTGCCAGGTGGGCAGAGAGAACGGCTGGGGGTGTGGTGGGAGAGGGGGAGTCCAGGATGGGAAGGCAGATGGAGACCGAGGCAGCAGAGAGCTAGGAGGGGAACGGGCTGGGCCTACCCTCTGAGTTGGGCATGGAAGCAGCACTCAGGGAGCCCAGGTGTTGGGTGAGGGGCAGGACGGTGTGTGGCTGAGCCCGGGCCGGCCGGGACACAGCTGGAGGGAACAGGGTGATCCCTAGCCTCAGGCGCCTTTGAGAGGCCCGGGGGCGGCTGTGCAGCCAAGGTCAAAGCTGGGGACGGATGGGCACAGGACAATACAATACGTACCTCGTCTGGCCACTGAACAGAAGCCAAGAGGCTGGAGGGGCCTGGAGTGGAGGTCCCAGGAAGGAGATATGGGAAGGGGGCAACACGTGTGAAGGTCCTGAGGGCTCAGAGGGTGGCACCAACGGAGGGCACCTGGGAGGCCCAGAGCCAGCCAGGACGGGGTGAGGAGGCTGGGGGCAGGGACCTGGGGCCAAGTGTGGCGTGGCAGTGAGGACTTCCCGGCAGAGCTGGCCCACAGGGGAGAGGGGTGAAGTAGGCCAGGAGGCCATACGGTGGTGGTAGACTGATGACAGGAGTGCCAGGGGAGAGTGCACAGCCTTTCTGTGCTCTGTCCACGCATGGGCTCCCCAGCCTCAGTTTCCCCGTGTAAGATGGAGACACTTTACACAGCCACGCCACCACCTGGGAGCAGAAGCCAGGGGTACCTAGGGCAGGAGCTGCCTGGCACAGAGACCTAGAAGCTTCCACTGCTCCTACCCTGCTTGGGGCTGCACCACCAACCAGCCTAGAGACCAGGATCAGGCCCCAGACCCATGCGCACTCTGGGACCCCCAGATGACCTCTCTCCCAGTTCCCAGGAAAAGCAGCAAGCAGCAAGGCACAGAGCCAGGTGCAGGACAGGAGGAGCTCCAGCACCTCAGGCTCACCTCAGCTCCTCACTGAGGCCTGTTATTGCTTATATCTAGATGACCCCTCACAGCCTCATGTGGTCATAGGTGGGGAGGTTTGAAGGTGGCTGGATTAGGGTGTGTGAATATGGATTAAGGGTGTGGACGATGGGAGCCCCACCCTGTATGGGTGGCACCAATCAATAAGCTTGTAGCCTGGGTGGAACACAAAGGAGCAAAAAGAAGGCCAGCTTCTTGTTGCTGCTGCTGCTGTTGCTTGCTGCCTCCTGTCTGCCCTGCCATGGACTTTCTCCTCTGTGGTGCCCTTCTACCATGCTGCTCTGCCTGAGAGCCAGCCAACTATTAAATGAAACCTCTACAAATTCAGGAGCTAAATAAACTTTTCCTTCCTTTTGTGGGTGTCAGGCATTTGTCTCAGCAATAAGAAAAGTAACTAAGACAGACCCCAAAGTGCAACCTCCTCCAAGAGGCCTTCCTGGCCACCCTAGCAGTACAGCATGGCCATCAGCAACACCATGCATGTCAGGCCACGCCCTGGGAACAACCTGGCAGACCTGGCCACAGCCTCTCTACAAGGCTGGGGGTACAGCCTGTGCTTACCATCTTTATGCTTTTCAATAATTAAATCATCAAGAGACCACTCTATGTCCTGTAAAAATCACAGGAAACCAACACTCAGCATCCCTAAATAAGCATGACCATACACGCCTTGCTGGCTCGGGTACATCGTCTGTGCCATCCTTACACTATGGGGGCAAGGCCACAAGCAGCATGGGAACCACATGGTCCTTGAAGCCCTTCACAGAACACATCTGTGACTCTCGCACAGGCCACTGACTAGTTTTTATGCTCCTCAGGGGTACAGAGAAGAGGATAAAGGGCAGAGAGATCTGGGTCAAAGGAACCCAAGAGTCTGAGCAATGGAACCCAATGGGCAGAGCAGCTGGGTTTGGATCCAGGTACACTGGAGGACTTTTGGGAAGAAGCCAGGATGTAGGGGCTTGGTCTATCAGCTGCTATGACAAAATCCCTTTGACTGGGGAATGTGCAAGCAATGGAAAATGCAGCTCAGAGTGCTGGGCCGGAAGGCAACACCATGGTGCCCGAGACAGAGACTGTCTCTACTTCAGATGGAGCTTTTAGCAGCTGAAGGGATGGTGGAAGGGACGGACAAACTGCCGCAAGCCTTGTTCCCTCGGCCCTGATCCCATTCATGAGGACCCTCATCCCCTAATTGGCAGCAAAGGCCTCACCTCTCACACTGCCCCCTGGGGACTAAGTTCAAGTACTTACATGATTTTAAGGGGACACAACACTAGGACCACACAGAGGCAGGCAGAATATCAATACAACAGAGGTGCCCTGGGCAGAGGCAGGCCTGGACTTGCTGCCCCGGTAAGTGCTGTGGCAGCACCCACCCCAGCCTGAGCAAGGCTGCCCCGTGGGAGCCTCCTGTACCCTGGGGTCTGCAGGGACAGCTGGGACTGGACAGGGGAGCTGAGGTCTGAGTGAGCCCACTGCTTGCCCAGAGCATAGGCTCGCCTGTACACGTGACCCAGGGACCCTGGAGCCCACCCAAGGGCCCAGGGCCTGGGTGGAGCTGCCTGGGCCTGGGGTCCTGCAGTAGTTGGGGACACCTTCCTAGCCCCACCCTTTCTTCCAGCCCCAGTAGCCGCTCACCTGCAGCATGAGCTCACACTCATCGCGCCCCACAAAGATGAGCTCACGCGGGAGCCGATGGCGGGTGCCGCTGCTGCTCACCAGGAACCAGGAGGTGACACTCATCTTGGTGCTGGTGAGGCCCGTCTGGCCCTGGAGGGAGGTGGTCATCAGAGCGGGGCTCCCCAGGCTAGACCACCCTAGACCACTCAAGGCCCAGCATAGCTCTGCCCTCTGAGGCTCTGGCCAGGCCCTTCTGGAAATGCCGGCTCCAGTGTACTCAGGGATACATGGTATACCTGTGTCTATACACCAGGCTGCCTGCCTTTCTTGAGCACAGCCCCGGTCTCAGTGCCAGGCCTGGGCATGGCCTGCCTTTCCCATCATGCCCCCTGTGGACCCTCCACCCCACAGTCTTGTCTTCTAGACTCTACTGCACTTGGTTCCTTCTCTCTTTAGGTGCCAGGGTCAAGGTTCATAGGACACTGGCCATGCTGGCTGTGTGTAGACCCATGTGTCCATGTGGCCCACCAGAAGCAGCTCCAGCATGGCCCTTCGGGGTCCCCAGGACACAAACCCTGACCCAGGAGGCCCACTTCCCCCAGTGGGACACTCTGGGACTGAGCCCAGCTAGGGTGCTAGGGTGAGGGGCTGCAGGGACACAGGTGGAGAGGGGGCTCTGAGACATCACTGTGCCTACCACTGGGAGGAGGCTGGACATCCCTTGGTGACCATGTACGGGGACATCAGCAGTTCAGGCATCGGGCAGCCCATGCAGTGCCTGGAAGCGGGACATTGACAAAGAAGGGGTCTGGCGGGCTATTGTGGTAGGATAGGCAGGGAGCACTGTTCCAACAAGGGGGCCAAAGTCACCCTGAGTGACAGCCAGGGCCAAAGTCACCCTGAGACAAGGCCCTGGCAGCTGGAGGCCCTCCATGCAGCTGTGTGCACACCCAGAGCACTTGCACAGCCCGACATTCACTGTGACACACATCCTGCACACTGTGTGCAGGCCTGGCCTGAGCCGAGGTCGCTGTGACCAGGACCCAGAGGCCCTGCACTGGGGGGGTTCCTCAGTCCACGAGCCAGACAGGTTATGCTGGGAGGGGAGCTCATGGGAAGGTGGGTCTCAGGGGTGGCACTACAGCTGCAGGAACCAGACAGTGCAACACAGGCACAGCAGAGGGACCCAGTCTCACATGCTCCCAAGGGTCCTGCAGCAAGGAGGCCTTTGGAGCCAGGACTGCCCCATCAGTGTGGGACCTGGGGAACGGGAGACTGTAGGGCCTGTTCAGAAGCCAGGAAGACTCTCTAGCCTGAGCATGGGGTTTGGGCAGGGGCCATGCTGGCACACAGGTCCCATACCTGTGAGCTGGCCTGGGGCTCCTGGGTCCCTGCAGCAGGGTCCCACTCACAGCACGGAGGACAGCTGGAATGGGCAGGTGAGAGGTGAGGGCAATGACCCAGGACAGAGGTAAGAGTGGCCAAGGCCAGGCGAGCAGAGCAGGAAGGAGGGTAGGGTCATGGCGTGTGATAGCCTGGACTTGGATATGTGGGTCAGAGGGTCAGGAAGGACTAGGACCAGGGCAGGGCTGGATGAAAGGGGCATTTCTGGGCTTGGGACAGTCACACAGGGTCCTACACACAGGGTCACCTCACTCTGCCCTTGGGGGCAGGTCTTGTCCTATCATGTCCATGCTCGGGCCTCAGCTGAGAGCTCTCCACCCAGGGCTCAGCTCCCCTGCAGTGGGCAGAAGGCAGACCAACAGCAGGCCCTGCCTCTCTGTGATACCACCCGACTGAGTGTACAGGTGCCCTGCCCACCTGGCACATTGTAGCTGTAGCTGGGACAAAAAGGTGGGAAGATGTAGGGAAATCCACACCGAGAGGAGGTCCGTCCAAGCCGGAACCCTCACCACAGGCCCCGCCCTTCTGCTGGCCCTGGCCTCTAGAGAGGAGAGGGATCGTTGCTCCTGCAGTCCCCTCAGCCTCACCTCCTGGGAACCCCTAATCCTGCTGAGGAGAGGAAGGCTCTGCAGAGCACCCCCGCCCCCGCCAGGCCTCGCTCTCCAATCTGCCATCACCCCGCCAGCAGGCAGGGGACGCCCCCAGAGGACGCCGCAGCTCCGTTTCACGGCAGAAGAAAGCCAGGCGGCTGTGTCCGGCCAGGCCACCGGAGCAGGCCCGGGCACCGACCACGCTCTCCACAGCCTGCGCCAGTGTGGGCCGGGCCGGCCGGGCCGGCGTTGCTAGGAGGGGTAATAATAAACACCCCAAACCGGTCCCCACTGCCGCCCGGCTGCAGGACCACCGCCCGGGGGTGAAGAGGGAGGTGGGGGGGATGGGAGGGCAGGGCGGCTGGCAGGAGCGGCGGAACCAGGCCAGGGGCGGCGGGAGGAGGCCGGGCCGCGGCGGCGCAGGGAAAAAGGAGGAGAGGAGGAGGACGAGGAGGAGGAGGAGGCCGGGCCGCGGGGAGGGAAGCGCTGCCTGAATCACCGCGGGTGGGGCCGGGCCTGTCCCTGCGCAGGCAGGCCGCATAGACGCGCTCCCGGCCCCTCCCGGCCCGGTGCAGCCATCCCGCCCCTGCGGGGACGGGACGGCCAGGTGCCCCGGCCCCAGCCCGAGCCTTTGTCCCGGCCCTGCGCCCCTGTCGCCCCGGTGCTGCCCCGGGCGCGCAGGTGGCGCCAAGGAGGCCCCGCGCGTCCTACCTGCCGCTCGGCCAGCCGCCGAGTCCCGGTCCCAGCCCGGTCCGGTCCGGCCCAGCCCGCCTGGCGATCCCGCCTGCAGCCCGCCCGCCGGCCGCGCGCGGGGCGGGGCTGCCGCCTAGGACCTGCCCGGCGCGGCCCGCACGCTCGAGGCCAGGCCGAGCCCACGGCCGGCGGCCTCACGCGGGTCCCTGACGTCTGCGGGCGCCCCGCCCATGGCAGCCCGCCCCGGACACGCCCCCAGGCCCGCCCCACGCAGGCCCTCCCCGCCCCGGACACGCCCCGCCCGGCAGCCCCGCCCCGCCAGGTGAGCCGCCCCCCCACGGCGCGCCCGCCCCTCCCCCACCCCCGCCGGGCTGCCCCTGCGACCCGGCGGGTCGGGCGGAAGCGGACGCCTCGCCCGCGGGTTAACGCAAAGCCTCGCTCGGGGAGCCCCAGCTCCAGCTGCACTCCGGTCCCAACCTTTGCCGGGCGGCGGGCGAGGCCAGGGCGCCACCTGCCGGCCGGGGCGCGCAAGACACCCGCGACCCCTCGGGCGGGGCTGGCGTGAGCCTCCTACCTGGGCGCCCCGCGTCCCTGGCCTGCCGAGGGCCACGCGGCCGGGGTTCCATGGCCAGGCTGCCGGGTCCTCGCCAGGTGCGGCGCCGGATCCGAAGTGGGCCGGGGCGGGGCGGAGCGGGGCGGGGCGCCCCCCCCCCCCCCGCTTCCTGCTTTCCAGGTGGCTGCGGCCCGGAGCGCAATGCGGGGCGCCAGGGCCGGCCAGAATCCGCCCGGGTGGCTTCAGAGCCCACGGCCCAGACCCTGGCCCCAGGGCAGCCTCTGCTGCACCGAGAGCCGGGGCGGCACCCTGGCCAGGCACCAGAGGGCAGGGGGAGCCCCTAGGGCGCCTGGGCAGGGGCGGCCCCGAAGCCTGGAATCAGCGATTGGGCCCCTTCTCAAGGACAACATGGCGCCAGAGGGTTAACTCCCGCCAGACCCACTCCTGTAGAGGCTTTACTCGCTGTGTCGCCGTGGGTAGACGGAAGGGTTTGAAGGGGTTAGCCTGGCGTCCAGCCGAGACCTTGGGCCAGAGAAGGGGGTCAAGGGCAGATGTAGCAGAAGCAGGAGAAGGGGCTGGTTACTGGGACCCCCTCCTTGCTGCATTGATTGCCCACCCCGCCCCCACCGGCCTCCAGGAGAGCTTGGAATTTCCGGGACTCGGCCGTGCAAGGGTCTACTCTTCCTGAAGACCCTCACCTGCCCACCTACCCGCTCTTACCTGCTCATCCGGCCCTGGGCTCCTCCAGCCCCTTCCCCAGGGCTTGCCCACCCTCTTGACTTTGTCTACCCCTTGCCCTAGCCTTGGAAATGACCTTTTTAGACCATTTTTTCCGTGTACCTTTCTTCTGCCAGGACCCTGACTTCCTTCAAGGAGAGGGGAGGCAGGGATGGTGCCCAGGTTCTGCCTGGGCACCCAGCCAGCTGTGCCCTCTCGCTGGCCTCGGAACTCGCTCTAAGAGAGCAGCTGTAGGCATCAGCAGTGGAGTGTTAGTTCTCACGGAGCAGGGAGCACAGGAAGGGACAGAGGCCACCTTGGTCCAAGCTAGGAGACCCCAGGAAACTGGGAAAGGAAAGCCAAGGAGGGATGTGGCACCAGGTCCCCCGATTGCTCGTCGGTGGAATGCAACTCCAGGAAAGTGCTTCAGGACGGTTTTGGAAATGCTTGAGGAATTCTCAGCGGCACTCATCACCAGAGAGTTGTCAATCAAATCCACAGTGAGACACTACCCCACACCCCTGCCGCTGCCCAAACACAGTGAGTGAAGCAGGAACATGGAAGTACACAAACATTCCTCTGTGTGCACTGTGGGAATATCAGGTCTTTCAGTCACTATGCAAAGCAGCACGGCAGTTTCTCAAAAAATTACCATATGATCCAACAACCCTACTTCTGGAAATATACCCAAAGGAACTGAAAGTAGGGATGGAAACATTTGTGCACCCACGTTCATTACTGCACTACTCACAATAGCCAAAAGGTGGCAGCAACCACAGAGTCCTCCGATGAATGGATAAGCGGGTGTGTGTGTGTGTGTGTGTGTGTGTGTGTGTGTGTGTGTGTGTGCGCGCGCGCACTGTTATTAAATCTTCAGATGGATAGAAATTCTGACTGTGCTGCAGCATGGATGCATCTTGACAAAGACACTATGTGGCATGAGATAAACCAGTCACACAAGGCCAACTGCTGCACAACACTTGTAAAAGGCCCTCGCTAGACAGGAGCTAGAAGGGGCTGGAACAGGACGCGGAGTCAGGGCTCTCTGGGGACAGAGTCTCAGCCTGGGAAGATGACAGAGATCCGGAGGTGCTGCGATGGGGCACAAATAGTGCTTATTGCCCCGACCTGGTCGTTTCAGATGATTAGGTAGTAAATTGTTACAGATCTCTCGCTGCAATAAGAAGTGAACTCTGAAAAGGGAAAGAAGAAAAGAAGACTCCAGTGCTGCCAGGGAGCTGAACTTGGCACACGACCCAGCAGAACATTTTGTTTCGGCGTTCTTGGGGCACGGGAGGTGGAGGTCGGTGTGTCTGCTTCGTGGGTGATTATGCGGATGTTTAAAATTGAGGAGAAGCTGGCATCGCCAAATCAAAGGTGCTGGAGAAACTGGTCAGCTGCCTACAGAAAAACCTGCTATTGTCCCTGTATCCAGTCCTTGCTGGGGAATGAATTCTATATGGCCAGCAAAATAACTGCAAAAAGGCCCCAACCATGAGACCATTTGATACTCTCAGGATGAAGAAGGTTTTCGTAAGCATTACCAAAGTGGAAGCAATAAAAAACATTTTTGAAAAGTGTGAGTTATAAATGGGAACACTCACGTGGACAACATCTTTGAAACCAAGGATGAGCAACAGCCCGAGGACACAGATCATAACTCACACACCCAACCACGGGCCGATTCAGCTAATGGAGTTAGAAGACCAGTAAGTTCCTAGGACAGTGATGGCGAAGCTTTTAGAGTTTTCAAGGGAAGTAGTCGGCTGTGGCACGAGTGATGTAGGTTTGCCACCACTGTCCTAGGTGAATGAATGGCCAGGCCCCAGGCAGCCTTCACATTAGGAGCCCCAGTAGCTATTGATTGGAAGGTGCTTAACTTTCCACAACTCAGAAAAATGCAGCCTGGTCGCACGAGGAGAGGTGTTGCCACTGCCAGGCTTAAGGAGCAGGGGGAGGCACTTCAGCTAGTCTCAGGAGTTGGGGGCACAGGTAGAGGGGGAACTTTGTGTTCCACCCTTCCCCCTTTGGGCTGCTAGAATTCTTTTCAATGAGGAGCTGCAGTAAAGAATTTGCCTTTTTTATTTTGGGTACTGGGGATTGAACCCACGACCTTTGCACTGAGCTATACCCCCCAACCCCACCACCACCCTTATTTGAGACAGGGTCTTGCTAAATTGGCCAGATTGGGCTGGAATCTTCGATCCTCCCGCCTCAGCCTCAGAGTGCTGCTTTTGTTGTTGATATTGTTTGTTTAATTGGTTATTTATTTATTTAGAGATGGGGTCGAATTCACTATGTTGTCTAGCCTCTTTTATTATATTCTTTTTTTTTGGAACCAGGAATCAAACTTAGGACCTGCGCTTGCCAGGCAGGCGCAGTGCCACTGAGCCTTTTGCCCCCGGCCCTTTTGCTGTATTTTTAGGGGAGAAAGTCAGGAGGCTGGTGGTTCTGCAGTGAATGTGGCAGAGTTGAGTGAGTGTCCAGTATGCTAGGTGAGCTTAGGGCCAAGGCTGGTTGGGGCCTGAGTTGGTGGCTGGGACAGAGACACAGCATGCAGGTGTCTCCTTGGGGTGGAGGGAGGACCTAGGGCATGCATAGAGGAGAGGAAGGTGGGGGACAGTGGGGGTCGGAGGCCCCCTCCCCTGCACAGGGCCTCCAGGCCTTGCACCCTGCAGTCCTTCTGCAGTGCTGAATGGACAGCCTAGCTGGGAGCTGGGGCTGCAAACCACCCTGCACCAGCCTGGGGATGGCAGCTCAGGCCCTCCTCACTTCCCAACCTCTGCTTTCCAGGCCCTGTACTGAGGTCTCTGGTCAGACTGGTTCTTGACTTCCAGGAGCAGGGATCGTGGAACTCCTAGGGGCCCTTTGTTTAGATTTTTGCGTGTAGTCCCTGGTTTCTGGAGCACTTGTAGCTTCAAGGCACAGCTGGGCCATGTGATGTGCACCTATAATCCCAGCACTCTGAGAGGCTGAGGCAGGGGGATCGAAAGTGTAAGCCCAGCTGGGGTAATTTAGTAACTTAGTAAGACCCAGTCTCAAAATAAAAAATAAGAAAAAGGCTGGGAATGTAGCTCAGTACAAAGGCCCCAGGTTCAAACCCCAGTACCACACACACAAAGCTTCCAGCCACCGGCAGGGCCCTAAGAACTGGTGCATTTTCTGCCAGTTGAGAAAGAATCTCTCAAGAACGAAAGACACAGCACTGTCCGCTACAGGACATGCAGGTTCCACGAGTCAGGGCTGACACCAGCTTTTCCAGTTCTGTCCCAGTCTTGTCCACCTCTGCCACGGACCAGAAGCCGCAGGTCAGCTGCAGGAGGGAGTGGGGCTTTCCAGGTCTGCTGTGTCTGCCTGTGCAGGCCTGTCTAGCCCAGGAGCAGGCAGGGCCTTCTGCAGGCTACACTGCGTGGCTGCTGCCGGCCGAGTCCCCGTGGCCAGGCTGTGTGCTGCTGCTAGCGCGGGTGCCAGGGGAAGGAGGATGGCCCCTGCAGGCCCCCCTGAGGTTCCCTTGCTGCTTCCCTTCTGAGACCCAGACCTGTGGACTCAGCCCCAAGCCCAGATGATCTGCCAAGGGCAGGATGGCCGAACGCGCCGTGTTCCTGCTCTTCACCAGAGACCACGCATGGTGGAGAGGGGCCCGGCGCCCTCTGCACCCTGGCCCGTGACCCCCAAGGGAGCAGCATGGAGCCTGGGGAAGGAGCGGAGGGGCTGTGCCTGCCCACGGCCACCCATCAGCCTGCACCATCCCATGTTACCTGACAGGGCTCCAAAGAGCAGGGAGAGCAGGGCCATCCTGTCCCCAGCAGCTGCCCCACCCCGCCTGTACTCCCCCTCCCTATACTCATCCACCCTTCCCTCCACCCCTCCCTGCATGGAGACCCAGGAATGCAGGGTCCAGGAGGCCTGTCCTGGCCCTTGGCGGAGATCCTGAATCTCCGTGACCCTGCCGGAGCACCAGACGGATGTGGCGCCATCTTTGCTCAAGGCTGAGGGTTGCCCCATCCTCCACCACACACACCCACAAGTGCAGTTCCCTGGGTGCAGGAGGCACGGGGGTGGGGGGGAGCCACCTCCAAGCCTCCGTGGGTCTGTTCTCAGGGATTCGTCAGCCAGAGAGCAAGAAGTGGCTCACCTCTGCAGACCTCATGTCTGGTCTGCCTGCACCAGCAATGGCGGCCGCCTGCCTCAGGGCCCTTCACTCCTGCTCCCACTGACCCAGCGGAGCTGTCCCCTCTGGACAGCTGGGTGTGTGCACATGACTAGTTCCAGGCCGGGGAAAACTGAGGGGTAGGATACCTGTAGGGGAGGGGCTGGGTCTGCCATGGAAGACGGGGGCAAGTGTTACACTCTGCCTTGCATTTGCTGCCTTTGCTGGGCGACGTATTGATGCATACAGCTGAGCAGCCATTTTGTGACCACGAGGAAAAGACCTGGGACACAGCAGAGGCAAATCAGGTCCCCGCCAGAGTCACCCTGGGCCCAGAACCCGCAAACTCCTCCTCCTCCTCCTCCTCCTCACTAAATGAACGTGCAGATGCTCCCTGTTGTTTAGGCTGCCTGTGTTGGAGGTGGTGCTAAGTGCAGCCACTTTGGAGGAGTGTAGCGCAGTGTGTTGGCTCAGCTTCCCCCCAACCCTGCCCCTGGGTTGCTAGTGGTGCGTGTTTCTGTGAAAGGTGAATCCATGTGGCCACTTAGCCATGAACAATTTCTGGAAGTACCAAGGATTGAACTCAGGCCCTTTGCACTGGCTACATCCCTAACCCATTTTTAAATTTTGAGACACGGTCTTGCTAAATTGCTTGAGTTGACATTGAAGTGGGAATCCTTCTGTCCCAGCCTCCCAGAATGCTGGGATTAAAGGTATGTGATGTTGGCCTGGCTTACATATCTTCTCTTAAATCAAATGTGTTTGCCCTGCCTTCCTTCTCTCTCATGGTTGTCATGACCACCTGCGTGAGCCAGACCATACCCAGGAAATTCTTTTCTTTAGGGCTGGTAGAGTTGGGAGGCAGATCTTTAACACAGCTCCAGGAAGGGCTGTGTACTCTTAGCATTTGACATTACTGTAATGAAATACCCGAGAGAGGCTACTTTGTGAACAAAAGAGGTGTATTTGGGTTTGGAGTTCTAGAGGTCTGGTCCAGGGCTCGGAGCATACACATGTGTACCATTCTTGTTTCTGTCCTTATAAAGCCACCAGAATTCCATCATGGGGCTCCGCCACCTCTTAATCACCCCCAAAGGCTTCACCTCTAAACACTGCAGTTAGATTGCATTTCCACCCTTTGAACAGCTCACAGGGGACCAGAGTAGAAATTAGGCACAGATACACTGGACCAGAGACTCGCTTGTAACAGAAGAGGGTAAACTCAGAAGGAGAGAGGGGTGTTTAGTAAGTGGTGCTGGCACAACTAGACACCGTGTGTGAGAGCGAATTTACATCACATGTGCATGGTAAAGCAAGACTGATAAGCCATGAGATGCAGAAACTAAAGGAGTAGGAAACACTATATAGCACATAGGCACTCAGTGTGGAAGAGAACTGGAAGCTGATGCCTGGGCCTCCAGGGGAAAGGTGCACACAGCTGGCACCTTACCGGGGCTGGGGGCCGAGGTGCAGGCAGTTGACTAAACAGTGTCAGACTTGTGGGAAAAGAGGGTCTAGATAAACTCAATATAAAGGTGATAAGTTGGGACAAATAAATATTGGTAAAACAGTAAACAGGCACACAATGAATATCCATGTTACATAAAAGCCTCCTGGAAATTGGCAAGAGATGGAGAAAGAATGGTCAAAGTGTTGTAGGAAATCTGGACTGGGAAAGACAAGCCCACTCAAAAGAGATGGAGGAAAGCTTTGTTTGACTGGCCGGCCCAGTGGAGCAAGGTGCTCTATAAAGACCTGGGCCCCAAAATTTAGAAATGGGGGAGTTTGTACAGTAGCTTCAGCTGGGGTGGGCATGGGATGAGTGATAACATTACTGTCTTGAGGTTGGGGCTTTCTTTAGGAACAGGATATTCACACAGTGTAACACACAGGATGCATGCTGTGAACGTTGAGGCTAGCAGGATACATTTTCGAGGCTAAATAACAGAATACATGTTGTGAATACTAAAGCTAACAGGATATACATATGTATTTTGTGGTGGCTTACATTGTGATTATATAAAGTACCACTCATTGGGAAGAGTTGTGGATCTGCCTGTTTCTGGGTAAATAGAAACAAAATAAGGGCCTGTGAGAATTCTTAAGGCTTGAAGTCCTGAAAGTTTAAAACTTCTGCATTATTTCCCCCCTTTGATGCCTCTATATAGGCATAGCCTCATAGGGCATCACTTGTGGTTATGGGGCGATAGCCTGAGTAAGTTTTTACTAGCAGTTGATTTGGTTAGAGCTTGGACCTGATTTGGAAAGCAGTCAATTAATAGTCTAATCAAACAGGGACCAAGGAGCAGTAAAAGTAGTAGGCAGCTAAGGGCCCCGAGTAAGGGAAGGAGCCATGTGGTCCAGGTGAACCCAAAAAGAGACCAAAGACCTCCTTGTGAGTTGTCCCTTAGCTGTCAGCTCCTTCTTTTAAATCTTTAACTTTTGACATAACTATTCCAGATTGATTAATGAAATAACAGCATTCTTCATTTAAAAACACAGAAGTCCCTCTTTAATCTGCAGTGAGGAGGTCCAGGGCCCATCTGTTTTGGAGAGTGACCCCAGCTAATGAATTAATTTGCTGCTGTAATGTGGCTAGAAAGTCTGTAATCTGATCCATGTCCAATGATAATTCTTGGGATAGTTTGTAGTGTAATCCCACAGAGGACCTGATTCCTCCTATTCCTGCTCCCACCCTGGCAGCAATGCCAGCCCCTACCAGTACAGATGATAAGACTGCTCTCCTTTTCCCGGAGTTGGGGGCTAAGGCTTGAGCTAACTTGGGGTCAGTATAGATTGAGATCTTGGGGTGAGAAATACTTTTAGGCAGATGCCCATCCATCTGGGCTCTAGGAACTGACAGGAGGCATCTCCATACAAAAAGAAAACTCCAGGTGGGTTGCACTGGATCATGTTACTAGGCAGAGTTAGGTTTTTAGAGCAGAGTGTTGGGGTTAGGTTTCCTGGTAGGGTCAGATTGGCAGGGGCTTTTGCACTGAGGACACAGATCAAAGTGCTATCTATAGAACCTAAATAGTTCCCCTGGTAATGTGTCCAAGGAGTATATCTGTAGGGTTGGTGAGGTTTTGATTTGGTGGAGTCCAACCTATTGGGATGGGGATCCCCATGTAGGTTTGTTTGCAGAGGGAAAGGCACGTCCAACAGGAGGTATTATGGACACTTTGTTGGTAAAGGTCAAAAGAGATATTAAGCAACCTCTTGAGATGAAGTGGGAAACCCTTTGGTTTGGTCAGCTTGTGGAAGCTGGCTAGATCTATGCAATGGTATTGTTTTTTGGCTTGATTTGTTTTTATTATTTTAACTACTTTTTCTTGGGCCTTTCTGGCTTCCATACTGTAAAGCCATCTCAAATGCTTTGGAAGCAGATTGTTTGTCCTGTCTTGTCAGCATAGATTGATCCTTGACCTATGACTCAGCCAAAGAAGTAACACTTTCCATTTTGGGTACAAGGTCGGACTGACTCAAAATACAAAGATACTGTAGTCTCATAGACGGTAAACCCTGGGTACCATCTAGATCCCCACCCACTATTCTAGATCCTTGGCAGGTTTCTGGGCAGGGGTTGTTTTGTGTGTAGCCCCCATTGGGTAGGAGGGAGGATAGAAAGAGCAGAGCTAAGCTGAACGTGGTGATCATTGTGGTAGGATGAGTTATAAAAGGCACTGAATAGAAGTTAAACACTTGGGCCAGGGATTTAGCTCGGTAGCACCACACCTGCCTCGCAAGCACAAGATCTGGCATTTGATCCCCAGTACCAAGAAAAAAAGAAGTTTAAAAAAAAAAGTTAAAAACAAAGAAGTTAAACACCCAATGTAAATTATAAAATAGGAGACTAGGAGAGTCCTTTGGGTGAGTGTTCAGTGCCTAGGTGTGGTTGTGGCAAGACCAATGGCAAAGGTTAAGGTTGGAAGACCTAGGAGGCCTGGAAACCAGGGATGGCAATACATGAGACAGTCCTTTTTTTTTTTTTTTAATCCTGTGTACAATGTCTTCAGGCTTCAGCATAGACTGGTGGTCAGCTTCTGGGGAGACCAGAACAGGGCGGTTGTCTGGCAGCTGGTCAGGAATTTTGAATCCAGGGATGTTTGGTGGAGGCCTTTTGCAGGGGAGTCATGTTCTCAGAAGGTTTTACCTAGGCTGGAGGGTTGGGCAGGTAGGCCTTCTAGATGCGGGTAGGGTGGATCCAAGGAGCAATACCTGTAACTTTGATAGCAGTGGAGCTGGCAAGTACAACATCATAAGGTCCTAGTCAGATTGGTTTAAGTGAGGTCTTTTTCCAATCTTTAACCCACACTGAAAAGAATATGTGGGACTTCCCATAGGAATGGAGGTTCTTTCTAGCACAGTTTTATTGATTTGTGTGAAAATTTTTCCCAACACTTGTAGTTCGAACGCTACATAATTATCCCCTAGTTGTCTAATGTCTCCCTGAAAGTGTTTAACTATAAGGGAGGCCTCCCATACATTATTTCATAAGGTGAGTAACCTGAGGGTCCAGGAGTGCATCGGACTCTGAGGAGGGCCAGCGGTACCATGTCTGGCCAGTTTGCACCTGTTTCTTGGCAGTACTTAGCTAAGACAGTCTTGAGGGCTCCATTCATGCATTCTACTTTTCCTGAACTTGTGCCCTATAGTCTGTGTGTGGATTCCATTCAATCTTGAGCATGTCAGCTAAGCTCTGGACAGCTTCAGCCACACATGCAGGCCATTGTCACTCCTGATTGACAAGCGACGTCCATAACGGAATGACTTCATGGAGGAGTTGAAAGACTTCTCGGGCTTTTTCTTCTTGGTTGGTTTGGCTTCGACCTACCCAGAATAAGTGCAGGCTATGACTTATAGGTATTTGTGTCTAAAGCAGGGCTGCATTTCGATAAAGTCTGTCTGTAAAGCTTCTATCAGGGATGTTCCTGGATTCCTGGAGTGGGAGCACTTCCGGAGAGGGTTGTTGTAGGCTCAGGTCTTGTGTCTCTGACAGACTGGCACAGATCGAGGGGAGCCTTGCAATATAGTAGCATCACTTTAAGGGATCTGCTCACTTTGTTTTTAACTAAGTGGGCCTTTTTATGGGTTTCTACAACAAATGGGTGAGCCGGAAGGAAGACTGGTATCTGGCAGTGCGTAGAGGACTGACCCCATCCTGAGGGCCCCGTTCCTGAGCCCATAAATTCTCTTCTGGTGAGTAACAGCCAGGACTGTCCTGTGCATCGGGGTGTGGCTGTAGCAGTGGGAGGTGCCCTGAGATGCAACCTTATCGTCTTTTACAGAGGCCTTTCATTAGTAAAAAGCCATTTGTCTGTAGGTCTAGTTTCTGGGTTGCCAATGTGACCGACTAAAAACCTGCAGGGTGCGAGGACATTGGGTCTGTCTGGCAGCCTCTCTGGCTGTTTGATCGGCCAATCAGTTTCCCTTTGTAATAAGACCTGTCCCTTTTGGTGTCCTCAACAGTGTGCGATGGCTACGTTTTTGGGTTCCCAAATTGCCTCTAGGAGTTGGAGTGTCTCCTTTTTATTTTTAATTTCTTTGTCTCCAGCTGTTAAAAGTCCTCTCATTGTAAATTGCCCGGTGGATGTGAACAGTGGCAAAGGCATACTTTGAGTCAGCATAAATGTGGACCGTCTTTCCTTGAGCCCATGGGAGGTCTGGGATGAGGGCCCCGAGCTCTGCTCCCTGTGCCGACCCCTCTACGAAGGGGCTGCCTCGACCTGGTCAGTGGTAGTGACTGCACACCCTGCCAGTCGCTCCCCATCCAGCATGAAGCTGCGGCCCTCAGTGAACAGGGTGGCATCTGGTGGAGGCCTTGGCTCCGCAGTGAGGTCAGGTCGGCTGGAGAACAGCTGTCAGCAACTTCTTCATGTCATGGTCTGGCTGGGCCTCCTCAGCAGGCAGAGAGCTGGCCGGGTTCAAGGCCCTCACCGTCTCTAAGGTGACTGGGATTTTCACGGAGTCGCCCTTGATACTGGGCCATTCTGGAATTTGAAAGCCATTTATGTCCTTGATTGTTCATCAGTCATAACTGAGTGGGGGACTTTGCCTCTAAGGCTCTGTCCCAAGGTCAGTTTGTCTACCTCTTTCATGAGAGTAACAGCTGCTGCCAGGGCACGGCAGCAGGGGGCCATCCGGCCACAACGGTGTCTAATTGTTTGGATAGGTAGCCACTGGCCTCTGCCAGGGCCCTACAGTTTGAGTTAGGACTTCTAGGGCTACATGGTCTTTTTCATGAACAAAGAGATTAAATTCTCAGCTTACATCCAGTAACCCTAAAGCAGGGATACTGATGAGTTTGAACTCTTGAAAAGCAGATTCCTGCTGATCATCCCTCTGTGAATAAAGACTAGTTCTCTGGTCTGGTGAGGGCAGTGGGTGAAGGCAGCATAGAGGGGGTTGGCTTTCTTAATAAATCCCAGAATCCAAATCCTGCAAAACCCAACTGTCCTCAGGCATTTGTGGAGTTTTCGTTTGCTGGCTGGCCTGAGAAGGGAGCAGATAACTTGTTTTCTCTCGGGTCCTAGAGCTTGGTGTCCTTTAGTGATGATAAATCCCAAGTATCAAACAGAAGGCGGACATATCTGGGCCTTTTTCCAGGATACTTTGTAGCCAGTCTCTAGAAGTAATGGGAGGAGGGCTACTTTTCCCTGCCAACAGTCCTCTTTGGTTTAACTGGCTACCAAGAGATCATCCACATACTGTAGCAGGGCATAGTTCAGTTTTTCTCCTGAGAAAGCAGCTATAGATGGGCAGCTAGACCTTCTCTGAACAAAGTGGAGGAGTTTTTAAAGCCCCGTGGGAGTCTCATCCGGGTGAGTTGTGTCTTTTGTCCTGTGTTAAGATCTTCCCACTCGAAGGCAAACAGTGGTTGGCTCTGGGGGTGCCAATCATAGGCAGAAAAAGGCATCTTTTTTTTTTTTTGGTACCGGGGATCCAACTCGGGTACTTGCGCTTGGCAGCAAGCGGCGAAACCACTGAGCTAAATTCCCGGCCATTAGAAAAAGGCATCTTTGTGGTCTAGGCAAGTGAAGCCGGTGCCTCTGCCTCTGCTGAGAGCAGGCTCAGTGAGGAATATGGGTCAGGCACGACTGGATGGATGGCCACCACAGCAGCGCTGACTGTCTGGGGGTCTTGTACCAGACGCTAACTCCCGTCAGGGTCTCTGACAGGCAGCAGGGGAGTGTTCCAAGGGGATTGACAGTAAGGATTTTGGCCTTTCGGAGGCGGTCAGTATGTTGCTGTATGCCAAGTCGTGCCTCACGAGGCGTGGCGTACTGTTTGAGTCTGACAGGAGTAGCTCCTGGCTTGAGGTCTAGGGTAATTGGGGCCCGATTTTTGGCTAGTCCAGGCGGGGACTTTTCAGCCCAGACTTCTGGAAAGGCCTGGAGGAGATCAGGAGGGTTTGCTTCTGTTTGATCAGTGTTGTGTAGTCTCCATTCTTCTCTGGGACCACAACTGGTAAGAGGAAGCTGTCCTGATCATGGAAGGTCGGACAGGTTGGCCCTTCAGACATGAACGTGATTTGACTCCGGGTTTGGTTAACAGGTCTCCTCCCAGCAGAGGAACGGGACTGTCAGGCAGATGGAGGAGTCTGTGAACTATGTTACATCCTCCCAGGCGGCAGGCTCGAGGCTGGCAGAGATGAGGTGGCCCCTATGATGGCAGCAGTTCTGTCGGTGAGGGTGCCACTGGAATGGCCACAACAGAACGGGCAGCTCCTGCATCGGTCAGGAAAGTCACTGGTGGGCCCCCAACTGTCACATTGACTGTGGGCTCCCGGGGGCTGAGACTGAGGCTGCCCCATCTGTGCTAATCTGAGTCCACTGCAGCAAGTCCGATCGGGTCTGGCACTGGAGACTCCAGCGCGACCATCGGTCTTTTGTTTGAGTGTGGCCCCCTCCACTTAGGACGTTCATTTTCCCGTGCCCAGTTTCTCTGCAGCAGGCACACTCATCTGGACACAGGCGTGGTTGCGGGTCCCCTCCCCGGTGGTCCTGGCTTTCTGGTCGGACCTGGTTCCTACACAGCTGTGAGGAGCGAGACCTCTTGTCTCATCTTTTTCTCTGCTTCTCGGGCTTCCTGGTCTCTGTGGGCAAAAACTCATTGCTGCTTCAAGTAATTCTGTGCTATTCTTGCCGGCAAACCTGTCCAGTTTTTGGAGCTTGCGTTGAATGTCAGGAGCAGACTGGGCCACACATGCAGAGTTTACCATGCGCTGGTTTCAGGGTCTTCTGGATCAAACGGGGTGTGGAAATGCATGCTTCAGAGTGGCTCAAAGAAGTCGCTGGGCGATTTGTCAGGCTTTTGCTGCACAGAAGCAGGTTTGCACATGTTGGAGGCTTTGGCGGCTACATGAACACCGTGGAGAGGGCCCAAGGTACCGGGTGAGGGCTTCTTGTCCCTGGGTAGTGTGGAAGTTCCAGTTTGGTCTGGTCTCGGGAGCTGTGCGTTTGGCCTACGCTGCTGCATCTTGGCTGGCAGGGGCCATGTCTCGAAGGTGTCTCCTGGCCTCGACGATGATTCTGTCCTCGGTGATGAACAGGGTATAGAGCAGCTGACAGCAGTTGTCCCAGGTAGGCATGTGGGTCTGGGATACAGACTCCACAAGGTTGGTGATCGCTTGGGGCTGTTCAGGACACGATGGAGTGTGTTGTTTCCAGTTGAGGTCAGCTGTGGTAAGAGGTTGGTAATCAAGGGTGACTGGTCTGGGTTGTTCAGAGCCATCTTCCAGGGTGGTGGGTAGAAGTCAGACCTCATGGATTGGTAGGTGGGCAGCAGGGGGCCGAGCAGATCTGAGACGTCTGGCCAGGGGTGTCTCTGGAGAAGTGATCTCATTGCCATACAGGACAGTGGGGGAGTGGGGGCCTCAGCTGGAAGCGGTGGGTACAAGAGAGAGTTGGCAGGACATGGAGCTGGTGTCAGCATAGGGGAGACTTTGGAGTGGCTGGAGGCGAGGCTGCTGGTCTGACAGGTGGCGACTTGGAGATGGGGATCCGAGAGGGTCTGGGGCGGCAGTGAATTAGAGGGCGGTGGGCTCTGGCAGAACAGGAGCGGGTAATGGAGGTGCAGACGGCGCTCGAGGACTGAAGGCGGTGGCAGATAGTCCTCCTCAGAGGGGCCCTGATGAACCGGCTTTTTTAGGGCCTTAGAAGGTTGGCTACAGTTCTGAGCCACAAAAACTGAACTCTGTCCTTTCCTACTAATGCAGAATCGAACCTACTGTGGGGAGAGTCTGAGCCATTTCCAGCCAAGAATCAACATAGGGGGACTGGTCAGGGTGCCCAGGCTGACCTGACACAACACTCCAGACTGCCTGCACTGTGGGGACATCTAGGGTCCCTTCTGCTGGCCACCCAGCATTAAGCTTGGGCCACTCTACCTCACAGAAACCTTCCGTTTGGAGGGATTCATCTTAATTCCATAGTCTCCACTAAAGCCTTTCCTGCAGTTGGGTGACATGCAGTCTAACACCGTGGGCTTACTCTGATTATTTCCCGTAACGTGTGGTGTATGTGCTGCCCTTGAATGGTGAACAACAAAGGGTGGTACCTCCTGATAGAGACCGCTCAGGTGTTCACCTGGCCGCGCCCCTCGTGGCGACTGAGATGTGCTTTGGCTAAGGTGCACAGGCAGCCCCTACCTGGTCCACCTCCTATTATGGGAGGTGAGTCACCGGTCTGCCTGACAGCGATCACCACGGAAACGCAGGGGAGGACCCAAGCAAGCTCCTTAGTTGCCACCAACCGTGCAGCCACAGAGCAGTGGAGGACACCGCCCAGTTACAGGCACTCAGACATTCAGCCGTCATTCGGAGGTTAAAACATTGCCTCCTTTTTCACCCACAGAAACGGACACAAGCAAGACATCAATCAGCTTGTCCATCCCTGGCCAGTCTCCTCACAGAGACAGCTCCGGCGCCTCTCATCACTGGCGGCCAGAGATCCCGCCTATCTATCGCTGCAGTGTTGCCCTATGCCATACGGTGGCCCTGGAACCGCAGCTTGGGGCTTAGCACTCACTTCAGCCCTGTGCACCCCAGCCAGAGCCAGGAAGGTGGCCTCCATCTCATTGACACACAGCACTCACTGCCTCAACCAAACAGAGACACTTCCTCCCCGCTGAGGGAGATTCCTGACTGAAGTCTCCGGCCTGAGCCTCTGCGGCCTGACCCATCTCTCCTTCTGTTCAAAGGCGCAGGCCTGACTGGGCTGGCATGAGCCTGGGGCTTTACTTTATTCTGCAGTCCCCAGGGCTTTCAGTCTACCTCCTTCCCTGAGTCCCATCCGTCTTGGTCGGAAGAAGTTAGCGCAGCCGTGGATCACCCTCGTCTGAGGAGAGACGCTGCCAAATAGGGCGGAGGTGCATCATCCTTGAAGAAGGCTCCCCGTGGCCACTCTCTGACTCCGAGCCAGTAGGCTCTCCCAGTCAGGGAACCAAATGTTGTAGGAAATCTGGGCCGGGAAAGACAAGCCCACTCAAAAGAGATGGAGGAAAGCTTTGTTTGACTGGCCGGCCCAGTGGAGCAAGGTGCTCTATAAAGACCTGGGCCCCCAAATTTTAAAACGGGGGAGTTTGTACAGTAGCTTCAGCTGGGGTGGGCGTGGGATGAGCGATAACATTACTGTCTTGAGGTTGGGGCTTTCTTTAGGAACAGGATATTCACACAGTGTAACACACAGGATGCATGCTGTGAACGTTGAGGCTAAGGGGATATATTTTCAAGGCTACCAGAGGACATAACAGAATACATATTGTGAATACTAAAGCTAACAGGATATACATATGTATTTTGTGGTGGCTTACATTGTGATTATATAAAGTACCACTCACTGGGAGGGATTGTGGATCTGCCTGTTTCTGGGTAAACAGGAACAAAATAAGGGCCTATGAGGATTCTTTTTTTTTGGTATTTATTTATTTATTTCCCCATTAACTTTATCGGTACATTTTAGGTATAAAATACAGTTAAATTCATCATTGGGATCTTGTACCATTACATGAGTCTCTTGGTTCTTATTTTTTTTCCCCTTCCCTTGCCCTCCCTTCACCCCCTCCAGCCTTTCCTATTTGCAAAGACTTTGTTTCCATTTTTTTCCTCTTCTCATATTTTTTCCTTTCCCTTTTTTCCCTTCCCTTACCCCTCTCAATTCCCCTGCTCTTTTAGACCTTTTCTTCCTGTTACACAATATCAGTTACACATTTTTTAAATTACAATATTAAGATCTAGGAGACATTACCACAGATTTTTACAGAATTTAAAAGGATATAGAAAGCATATTACAAAAATCTTTTTTGAAATAAATTTGACAACTTCTAAGAAGTAACTTAGAAGACAAATTAATGAAACTAACTCTGTAGGAAATATAAAATTTGAATAGCACCTATTAAAGAAAGTATATTCCTAGCTTGAAAACCTACCTATATGACAACAGCAGGCTCATAAACATTTTAACTGATAAATTATATCAAACAATTAAAGCAGAAAAAAGAAGGAACACTTCTCCCCTCATTTTAGGAACTCAGCATTGTGCTAATCCTAAAACTGGATAAAGATAATAGAAGAAAAAAGTATGAACATAGATAGAAATTTGTTTAACAAAACAAACTATTAGAAGTCAGATCTGGCAGGATGTAGAAAGTGGTTTTGTTATAGGGATGGCAGTGTTGGTTCAGCATTGGAAGATCCACCCCCAAAAGTCATCATTTTAACAGAGGAAAGGAAAAAGCCATACGATCCTGTCACTAGTTGCAGAAAAAGTATTGGACCAAATTTTACAGCTGTTCATGGTAAAAGCTATCAGGAGACTAGAAGTAGAACAGAACCTTCTCAACAGATTAAAGACATGTACTCTGTATTTCCAGCGAGAACGCCTTGTATGAATGGAGAAGATACAATGCTTTCTCCTTAAGGTGGGGAACAAGGGCAGATAAGCTTACTCTTTATCTGTCCCCTATGAGAATTCTTAAGGCCTGAACGTTTAAAATTTCTGCATTAAAAGGGCGTCGATGAGCAACTCATACAGGAGTAAAGCTGAACAGCTGGTGACCGGAGCAGACAGTCCCATTCTGGTCACCTAGTGTCTCAGTCACTCACTCATCACTGAGACACAATGCCTGACCCCCGAGACTTAAAGAGAGGTTTATTTTGGCTCAGGGTTCCACCATAGTCAGGTGGCTCCGGGGCAGAAGCAGCATGGAGAGGGCACAGCAGAGGAGCACCGTGCACATGATGGCATCCAGGAAGCAGAGAGGGAAGCGAGGAGACCTGAAGGGAGACGCACCGGAGACCTGAGGCCACGCCCCAGCGCCTTCCCAACCTCACCCCACCTCATAACACCACTGAGATTCAGCCATCTTCCAAAAGCACCTCCATGAGGCCTTTGGGGACATTCTTGGCCGAAGTCATTACAGCTAGCACGGGAAGCAGTCTGCCAGCTGCAAATACATTAAAAAGACAGTAAGTGGACATTGACCCTCAACCTCAATTGAGAAGTTTTACCACACAGCATTCTTTGCAATGGCAAAAGACAAAAAATGAAGCAAAACAAAAACAATGACAAAAACAAACAAACAACCCATGGTACATAACTTGAATGGAAGTAAACAGCTCCTTCACCCACTGGTGCAGTCAACAATTACATGTGCCTGACAGTGTTATGAGATCCTAGACTGTGGTGATAAGCAAATCAAAGCTCTGGCTTTTATGGAAGGTCTGTTCAGTCAAGGAGATAGAAATAAACAAGTAAATATAATGAAAATGTCAGGTAATGGCAAGTAGTTATGTAAAAAATAATTCAGGAGAGAAAAGGAAATTAAGAAAACAGTTCCACTGTTTTAACCACTTTCCTCACCATTGGGGCAAAATTCCCTTCACCTGCAACTTAAAGGAGCCGAGACCGATTTTGACTCATGTAGAAGTTTCAGGCCTTTCGTGGTTGGCAGCATGGTGGAGGCCTGATGTGGAGGAGCGCTACTCCTGACGTGGCACTGGGAAGCTGAGGGAAGAGTGGAGCCAGGGAGGGGGATGGAGTCTTCCGGGTCAGCCCCAGGGACCACCTCTTCGGACCAGACCCACCTCCCAACACCAAGCCAGCTATAGACTCCAAAATCTGTTTACCTTCCATGAGCCCCACCTCTGAGAGCATGAGGCTTTATGTGGACATCCAGATATAAAACATATCATCCATCTACAATATCACCTAAAATAATCAGATACCTAGAAATAAATCTCAGAGGTGAAAGACGTACACAAATAGCTATAAAATATTGCTGAAAGAAATTAAAGAAGAGATAAATGAAAAGAAATCACATGTTCATGAACAGGAAGACTAAACATTGTTAAGATGTCAATACTACCCCAAGTAGTCTATAAATTGAATTCAGTCTCTATCAAAATGCCAACAATCGTTTTTTACAGAAATATAGAAAAGCCAATCCTCAAATTCACACAGAATTGCAAGGGGTCTAAATAGTCAAAATAGTTTTTAAAGTTAAAAACTAAAGTTGGAGGACTCACATTTCCCAACGTCAAAGCATTTTACAGCCAGGTGTGATGGCAGACACCTGCAATTCTGGCTACTGTGGAGGCTGAGGCTGGAGGATCCCAAGTCCAAGGCAGCCTGGGCAACTTAGTGAGCCCTGTCTCCAAACAAAACCTAAAGGATATTTATATTTATAAATAAATATATTTATTATTTAACTGGGGATATAGCTTAGCATTCTCTAGGTTCAATCCCTAGTTTTGCCAAAATAAAAACACTTATTACAAAGCTATAGTAGTTAAAACAGTGTGGTACTGGTATAAAGACAGACATATCGACCAATGAAATAGAATAGAATCCAGAAATAGACTTTTACATATATGGTTAAGTGATATTTGACAAAGAGGCCAAGACCTTTCAATAGAGAAAAGAGTCTTTAACAAATGGTGCCAGGGAAACTGGATATTCATATGCAAAAGAATGAAGTTGGGCCCTCACCTGACATCGTATCATAAATAAACTGAAAATGGATCAAAGACCTAAATTTAAGAGCTAAAACTATAAAACTCTTAAAAGAAAACATGGGTTAAAATTTTTACCACCTTGAATCTGGTAATGGTTTGTTAAGTGTGACACAAAGTGTACAATGAACAAAAGAAAAAATAAATTGGATTTCATCATAATTCGAAAACTGTTCATCACAGGACATTATCAAAAGAAAGGACAACCCACAAATGGGAAAAATGTCCACAAATCATTCATTAAGGGTTTGATATCCAGCATATATAAAGAATTGTGCAATACAACAACAACAAAAATCTAATTAAAAATAGACAAGGGACTTGAATAGACACTTCTCCACAAAAGATATGTAAAGGGCCTGTAAGCACATAAAAATGTACAACATCATGTGTTATTGGGGAAATGTAAAGCAAAAGCACAATGAGATACTTTGCATACTATTTTTCTTAAACAACAAATATTGGTGAAAATGTGGAGACATAGGAACCCTTGTGAACTCCTAGTGGAAATGTTAAGTGGTACAGCCACCATGGAAAACAGTTTAGCAGTTCCTCAAAAAGTGAAATACAGCTGGGGATAGAACCCTTTCCTAGCATGCTCCAGGCCCTGGGTTCAATCCTTAGCACTAAAAATAACAACCACAAAGTGACACACAGGGCTGGAGATGTAGCTCAGTGATACCACACCTGTCTGGCAACAGCAAGGTCCTGAGTTTGATTCCCGGTACCGGGTGTGTGTGTGTGTGTATGTGTGTGTGAGAGAGAGACACACACAGACACACCAGTAAGATTCAGCAACTCCACACTGACATATGCAGATATACTGAGAAGAGCTGGAAACAAGGACTTGCACAGATGATTACATGCCAACATCCACAACAGCTCATTCACAATGGCCAACATTTGGAAAAAGCTTGCGTGTCCATCAACAGAAAAATGAATAAACAAAATGTTGCCTAGCATGCCAATGGGATGTTCCTCAGCCAGAAAGGAATGAGGCTGTGACAGGTCCTACAGGTGCGAAAGTCTCAAAGACACTGTGTGAGGTGAAACGAGCCCGGTGCACAGGCCCATGGCGCCTGTCCCGTTGGTTGAGGCCTCTGGGGTATGCACACTCAGAGGCAGCAGGGGCTGGGCAAGGCAGGCCCAGAAGCTGTTCCTCAGTGGGTGCAGCTTGGGCTGATGAAAAAGTTCTGCATGGATGATGTGATGTTCACACAACAGTGTAAATATACTCAGTGCTACTAAATTACACACTTAAAATGGTTGTATTGTAAAAACTTGTCTCATATATATATATACACACACACACACACACACACACACACACACACACACATACACACATACATATATATATATATATTTTTTTTTTTTTTTCTTTGAGCAGGGTCTCTCTTTGTAGTCCAGGCTGGCCCTGAACTCACTATGGAGCCCAGGCTGGCCTCGAACTCTTGGCGGTCCTCCTGTCTCAGCCTCCCAAGTGCTGGGATTACAGGCCTACGGCACCACACCCAGCTAGCTCATATATTCTTAACACACACACACACAAATACCTTGGTTCCAGTTACTCAGGAGGCCAAGACAGAGATCCCCTAGGCCCAGGAGTTTGGGCCTGGCCTGGGCAACATAGGAGAGAGACCCTATCTCTTTAAATAGTAAGTAAATAAATTTAAAATAATTATATAGGTAGAGAAAATATGGCACACTAAAAAAAATCTTTTTAATACCAAAAAAGGTGATCTGGAGGAATAGAGGAATAAAATATGCAAGAAATATAGAAAACAAAAACAAAATGGCAGACAAACCTTCATTACTGTATCAGTAATTATGTTAAATATTAATACATTAAACACTAACCGAAAGGAAGAAACTGGCAGAATGGACTTTAAAATAGGATCCAACCGCCGGGCATGGTGGCACATGCCTGTTATCCCAGCACTCAGGAGGCTGAGGCAGGAGGATTGCTAAGAGTTCAAGGTCAGCCTCGGCTACATAGTGAGTTCAGGGCCAGCCTGAACTACAAAGGGAGACCCTGCCTCAAAAAACCAAAAAAGAAAAGAAAAGAAAATGCATACATGCAATGGAATAATATTTAACCCTAAAAAGAAATGTAGTACACCCAGGCATAGTGTTTCAGCCCTGAAATCCCAGCCATTCTGAAGGCTGAGATGAGATCGCATGTTCAAGGCCAGTCTGAGAAACTTGGAGAGAACCTGTCTTTAAAAAAAAAAAAAAAGGATCCAACAGTATGATGTCTAATGGGAATACAGTTTAGATTTAGATACACTATGTTGAAAGTACAGTGCTAAGATACAGCACACCAACAGCCACCCAGAGGGAGGTAAAATTTATATTATTATATTATATTATATTATATTTATATTATATTATTAGGAAATATAAACATTAAGACAAAAAGTTATACTAAAGACAAAGATGGATGTGTTATGATGAAGGGTAACTGATAAAGAAGACATAACAGTTAGAAACATATGTGGACCTAAAAACAGAGCTCCTAAAATTCAGGAAGAAAAAATGACCAAATTGAATGAAGAAATCAATAATTTAACCATAGTTGGAGATTTTAATAGTCCACTTTCAATAGAACTCCTAATAGAGGGTCAACAGGGAATTAGATGATTTCAGCAACATCACGGACCAGCTGGATTTAACAGATCTGGGTCAGACACTCTGCACAACAGTGCCAGAAGAAAACGGACTAATGTCTCAGTACATTTAAATTTTAGTATATGTGGTGCCAAAGTGAGCACGAGTCTCAGTACATTCAAAAGGACTGATATCCTACAAAGTATGTTAGGCAGTGTTCTTCAATGAGGAGGGGTGTGCAGGTTGCAGGGGACCGGCTCACGTGACTTGGAGGCTGAGCATTCCTGTGGGAAGCTGTCTGGAAGAGGAAGACCCTGGCATGCCAGCAGCCTAGCTCAGTCCGGGCTGGAATCTCAGGCCCAAAGCACCTTATGACCAAATGTACCGTCTGAGCCTGAGCACCTGAGAGCCCCAGGAGGCTGAGGTACGAATTTGAGGGTGCAAGGCCCTACCTGGAGTTCCAGTGTCCCAGGTGAGAGGAGGAGGAGACAGTGTTTCAGGTCCTGGAGAGAACGGAAATCTTCTTCTCTCCTTTTCTGTTCTATCGGGGTGGACTGGACAGGCCCATCCGCGGGGGGTGGGTCTTCCACATTACGTCCACAACCGTCTCCTCTGGAGAGGCCTTGCAGACACATCCAAAAAGGGCACTGTGCCAGCTGCCTGGCACCTCAGCCCCATCAAACTAATACCTGCAACTAACCATCACCCCAAGTACTGCTCAGGCTAATGAAGCAAATGAGAAATCAACACAATTCTAAATAACCAACGGGTCAAAGAGTAAATAACACTGCAATCTTAAATACCTTGATATGGATGAAAATGAAGACATAACTTTCTAAAACTATGAACGAAGCTAAAGCACTTCTTAGAAGGGAATTTATAGCTGCCTGTTGGGAGTGCCGCGCTGTAGATGTTTTTTTTTGGTCTGTTTTTTATGAAACCATCAAAGCATGATGTTTTGTACAGACAAGTTGTTTTTCTTGTTTTGGTTATAGACCAGCCCCTTTACCTTTTTTTGTATTTTTTTATTGCTGTCATTATAAATAAACACACTGCAGTTACCAGGCAGCCCTTTTCTCCCATCAGAAAAAAGGCCCTACTTGGCCTCAGCTCTTTGCATCTCTTTGCCTGTCTTTTCTTCATCCCCCATCATTCTCCCTCTGAGGGTCTTTGAGCAGTGCAAGATGCAGCAGCTGCCAATGCCTACATTAAATATAAACATTTGAGAAAAATCGCAAATCGATAAGTTAATCTTCCACCTTAAGAAACTGGGAAGACCAGGCATGGTGGCACATGCCTGTAGTCCTAGAACTTGGGAGGCTGAGGCAGGAGGATTGCCACAAGTTTGAGGCTAGCCTGGGCTACATAGTGAGACCCTGTCTCAAAAAACCAAAAGGGCCAGGGACTTAGCTCAGTGGTTCTGTTGCCTGCTTTGCAAGTGCAAGGTCCTGAGTTCGATCCCCAGTACTAAAAAGAAAAAACAAACTAAAACCCCAAAGAAAGAATAAAAGCCACATCTCCATCTTAATAGACTCAGATAGAGCATTCGACAATATCTGACACCCATTCATGATTTGCAAAAACTCTCAACAAACTAGAAGTTTCCTCCACCTGCTAACATCACACTCACTGATACAGTGGGAGCAAGATAAAGATGTTCATGCTTGCCCCTGCTCGTCAACATTGCACTAGGGGTTCTGGTCTTGATGGTTAGACAAGAAAAGTAAATACAAGGGACCTAGCTTGGAGAACAAGAGCTGAACTCCCTGTCACTTTCAGGTGACATGATCTGTGGGTATAAAAAATCCGAAGGGCTCCACTATACACCTGTTAAAACTAGAAACTGAGACTTGCAAAGTTTCAGAGTATGAGTCACTGTACATATATGTATTATATTTCTGTACAGTAGCAATGAACTGTCTAAAAAAGAAATTAAGGCCACGTATGGTGGCACACACCTGTAATCCCAGCACTTGGGAGGCTGAGGCAGGAGGATGGCTGCAAGTTAGAGGCCAGCCTGGGCTACATAGTGAGACCATGTCTCAAAAAAAATAATAATAAATTAAGGAGAGTTCATTTACAAAAAGAACGAACAATCTGAGAATAAGTTTAATAAAACATACACAAGAGAGATATACTAACAACTACCCAACATTATTTAAAATGTTTAAAAATCCTAAATCAGTGGATGGACATCCTATGCTCTAGATCCAAAGACACAATATTGCTAAGGAGGCAGCATGCCCTGAACTG
Source organism: Heterocephalus glaber (assembly GCF_053883595.1). Lineage (NCBI taxonomy): Eukaryota > Metazoa > Chordata > Mammalia > Rodentia > Bathyergidae > Heterocephalus > Heterocephalus glaber. The sequence goes on along the minus strand of NW_028258379.1, from coordinate 40,998,390 downwards.
ACTTGCAGAGTTAGAGCAACCCCTATCAAAGTCCAGTAGCTGTTCCCCCTAGAAACCAACAAGCTGATTCTAAAATTGATATGAAAACACAAGAGAGGTGGAATAACCAAAGGAATCTTTAACAAGAATACAGATAGAGAATTCATACTTCTCAAGTGCTTAAGACAGTCTGGTACTGGAATAATGATACATGTGTAAATCAAGGCAACAGAATCTAGAGTCCAATAATAAATCCAGACATATGGTCAAGTGGTTTTCACCGAGAGTGCCAAGACAATTTAATGATAGAAGAATAATGTTTGCAACAAATCATGCTGCGACAACTGGATGTCTTCATCCAAAAGACCCCAGTCGGAGGGCTGCCTCAAACCAGCTACAAAAACCAACCCTAAATACCTAAAAGACTGAGATGATGGGCCACAGCCATAATGCTCTTAGAAGAAAACACAGGCTACGGTATTCATCAGCTTTCCCATCTCTGGGACCAAATACATGACATCCACAATGGATAAGAGGAGAGGTTTCATCTGGCTCACAGTTTCAGGGGATTCAGTCCATGGTCTGCTGGCTCCAAGGCAGAAACATCATGGTGGAAGGGCAAGGCTCAGCAAAGCTGCCCAGTTCATGGCAGCTTGGAAGCATATCAGGGAAACAGTGCCAGACAGGAGGGAGCCAAGGACCAGATACAGTACCCAAGGTCACGCCCCATGGCCCACCCAGACACACCCGGAAATGGTTTACTAATTCCCTAGGCGGCCCCCAAACTCCCAGGCACATCAAGTTGACAATTAAGGCTAACCATCACAGGTGAATATCATTAGCCAATCTTTTCTTAGACATGATGCCAAACACACAAACGATAGATGAATAAATAGGAAAAGTTGACTTCCACACAAGTAAAAAATTTTGTATTTCCAAAGATACCATCAAGAAGATTAAAAAATAACTCTGAAATGGGAGGAAAATATTTACAAACCTTGTATCTGATAAAGGTCCACAACCAGAATATATAAAGGTACACAAATGGCCAAAAAGCACATGAAAAGATACGCAGTATCATTAGTCCCTAGAGAAATGCAAATTCAAACCACAGTCAGATACCATTGCACACCTGCAGGGATGGATATAATCTGACAACCCTGGCAAGCACTGAGAATGTGGGGAGCTGGAACCCCTTACGCTGCTGCCAGAGGTGCAGCACGTTAAACAGTCACCACATGACCTCAAAATTGCACTTACAGCTACACTGCCAGAAGAACTGAAAACATACGTCCACATAGAAAGCTGTGCCGAGTGCTCGCAGAAGCACCGCTCATGATGGCAAAGGAGAGACATTAGCATTCCATCAACGGGTGGAGGGTAAGCAAATAGTCTGTCCACGCAATGGCATGTTCTGGAGTCATGTGAAAGAGGGTGCCCGATCCACGCTTGACGTGAATGACTGGGAGTTACGCTAAGTTAAAGAGGCTGGCCACAGAGGACTAGATGCTGTCAACCACGTTTATAGAAAATGTTCAGAAGAGGCCTGTGCATAGAGACAGAAAGTAAATCTGTTGTTTCCGCGCTGGAGGAAAGGGGAAATGGGGTGGGACTTCTAAGGGCTAAGTGTTCTTTTGGAGGTGATGAAAATGTTCAGGAATTAGATGGTGGTGATGGCTGCACAGAGGGAATGTACCCTAAACCACTGCACCATACACTTTAAAGGTGTGAATTTTATGATGCATAGATCCTGTCTCAGTTTTTAAAGTTTTTTTTAGTTGGGCATGGTGGTGCACACCTGTAATCCCAGCACTCAGGAGCCTGAGGCAAGAGGATCGCCACAAGTTCAAGGCCAGCTTGGGCCACATAGTGGGTTCAAGATCAGCCTGAATTCCACAGCAGACCTTGTCTCAAAAAAAAAAAAAAAGTAAAAGTATTTTTAGCCACTTAGCCGTTTATTACAAGTGTCACTGGGGCAGTGTTTGTTTACATATTGACTGTTCTGAGTGTCATTTGGGCAGGTGTCATTTCCACCAGGTGATTCTTGTATTAAATAAATTGGATAAAATTGTCACTTTAATATTTCCTGTTATATTATCTTATAAAAATTAAGGAAAATGCAATTTTTGATCATCCTGTATTTAAATAATTGGACTGGTAAGTGGTTAAAAAGGGATGATGAAAAGAGAAGAATTGTAGATATTGTATTAGATAATATTCTGCAGGCACTTTGGAGCTGAGAACTGTGCCTTTTATTTGTCAATAAAAAGTGCACACAGGGAAAAGGCCCCGAAGAGAATGCTAGCTGCATGGTGTTTGTCAGCCTTCCGTCTTGCAGCTAGCACCTGAGATGATCAACCTGTCAGAGGCTCATGGTTTCGGGGCTCCAGGCCATGGTCAGGGCCCCTCTCTGCTCTGGCAGTAGTGCAGCAGCATGTGATGGGAGATAGGAGGACTCACCGTGGCCAGTCAGAGAGTGGGGAGGTGAGGAGGAGGCGGGTCCTGCTATGTCCCAGGGCCCTGAGGCCATTCCACAAGGGCCCCCCAGTCATGCCTTGGCCGGTGCCACACTTTAACTCGTGGGGCTTTGGGGGACACTCAGGATCCAAGCCATCAAGAGCAACTGCAGTGGCTTTATTCCTAGTAACCCCAAGTTGGAAACAACAGATGTCCCTCACCTGGAGAAGGGTGCTGTCACTGGCAGAACACTACTAAGGACACATAGTGACTTGGTGACACTCACAGACAGACAGCATCAGTGAGTAGAAAAAGACTGGACACAAAAGAGAACCATGGCAGCTTGAATCCAAAATGTCCCTGAGGGTGCGTTAAAATGGCCCAGTCGCGTGACTCGATGACATCACAGGAAGTGTGGAAATTTAGGGGTGGTGCCTGGCTGAGGGCAGTGTGCCTAGGGATGGCCCCAGGGCCTCCCTCTGGTGAGCAGCTGTCCTCACCCTCGCCTTTCTGCCATGCTGTAAAGGACCCTTTCCTCCTTTGAGTTGACTTTCAGGTTTTCTGTCACAGCAACAGAAAGTGACCCAAGAACATGCAGCCCGAGTCCATTCCACAGAGGCTGTCACATGGTGCTGCTGGTGTAGGTGGGTAAGGCACTGGTGACTGCTCTGGGCCTGCTGACCCCAGGGCAGGGATGCCCACATGTGCAAAAATTTCCTAAATCTTCACGTAAGTTTTTTTTTTAGACAAGGAATCATACTATATTGTCTCGAATTCCTGAGCTCCGGTGATCCTCCTGCTTCAGCCTCCTTTGTACCTGGGACTCCAGACACAGGCCACCATGCCTGGCTTTACCTAATTGGAGCTCAGTACTGTATGTAATTATGCCTCTATAAAGCATGGTAAGAAAGAAACAGCATGATTCACAAACATTTAAACACCTATGGTGCAGTCCCGTCCCCCCCCCCCCGCCCCCCGCTGGTGTAAAATCCCACAGGCTGGTTGACTGATGAATCACATAAACTCCCCTCTCACCGCTCTGGGGCTGCAGCCCAAGACCCAGGGGCGGGGCGCAGATGAGGTGCTGGGGTCACAGGCCCTAGTCCCATGCTGGCCTCCACCCCTCCCCAGGCCCAGCTCCTGACACCACCTCCTCGGGTTGAAGTTCCAACATTCATTCAAGCGAGGCGCACACAAACGAACAGATCCCCGGGACTCGGGAAAGCAGGCGGCCTGGGAACCTCCGAGGCTGGGGTCCAGCGTAGCTGTCCCCACCCTGAGCACCCGCCTGCCCTCCCTGGGTCCCCGGGAACAGGACAGGGGGTCCCCCTGCCCCCGCCGCCCGCACAAGGCCGGCCCTAGAGGAGCGGTCTGGGCAGGGTAGGGCGCAAGGTGGCCCCCACCCGAGACCCCAGCGGGAGACGCGATGACGCCGCCCGAGAGGGTCCAGGCGAGGTGTCAGCCATTGGGGCCGGCGGAGGGGAAGAGAGGCCCGGGACGCCCAGCCGGCCGGCAGCCGCGCAGGCCCGCAAGGTCCCCTCCCGCTCCGTCCCCGCTTCTTCAGGGCCCCCGCGCGCTCGGCCCTCGCGCAGTCCCTCCGTGGGGTCTCCAGCCCCAGCTGGGCAGGTCTGGGCCGTGGCCCGGGCCCGCTTCCCGGGGACCTCGCAGGCCCGGCAGCCCCTGCCGCGCCGCGCGCTTGCAGGTTGGACTGACGAGGGAGCGGCTGTCCGTACCCGCGGAGGAGCCCGGGGCGGGTGCGCTTCGCCGCCAGGGGGCGCCTGACCCTGGGACCCTGGGGCGCCCGCGGGAAAGGGACCCTCGGCCCGGCCGCGACACCTGGAGACACCTGGAGGGGCGGAGTAGATCGGGATGGCCCCGCTGTGACCGCACATGCTCTCCCTAGGGAGGCACCAGCCGGGCGCCCCTTCAGCGGGGTGAGGCTCGTTTCCACCCGGAGCGGGCCCTGCCTGTGGCCCTGCCTTCTGCACACCGCGCTGGACCTCCCTCCGAGCTGGGCAGGGCCTGGGGCCCGGTCCCCTCCCACTGCCCTGTCCCACCTCTGGACCCCGCACCCCCATCCCACCCCAAGGGCTCAGCCTCCTGGGCTGTTCTTTTCAGAGCCAGCCGTGCCCACCGCCACCTGCACCGTCTGACACCTTCCCAAGAAGGGGCCAGGCCTTTTGGGGTCACCGAGGTCTCAGAGGTTCTCCAACACCCCAGGAACCCTGAGAGGACACCAGCTCTCCCCCTGGTTCTCAGTGAGACTCAGGCAGGATTACAAGTTCAAGTCCCACCTGGGCCACCGAGTAAAACACAATTACAAAAAAAGGGGAGGGGCTGGGGATGTAGCTCAGTGCAAAGGGCCTGGGTTCCATCTTCAGCACCACAAAAATAAAGTGAAATACTCATCTGTCATCCAGTGGCAGCCCTGCCACCAGCCCCTCACTGACGGCAAGACATGTGCCTCAAAGAGCATGCAAGGCCGGCATGCAGACTGCTCTTCCTCCCCAAGGCATGATGGTCTCCATAAGCACGGAGGTCATGGTCCTCTGAGGACAAAAGTCGGCTGGACAGTTTATGCCAAGACCCCAGAGGGCAGCTGCGTGGCCCCTGGGCCTCATCTGTAGCCATGGCTCCAAGTTCTCCAGGATCAGTGTCCTCCTGGTGATCTGGCCTGGTGATCGCCTGGGGCCTTATTTCCTGGCCAACCTTTAACCCTCAGCTGCTGCTCCTGGAGCTCCGAGGCCACTCTGACCCCTGGGGGTGACCATGGTGGACAGTGGGCCCTGCGCATCAGGCTCTGGGTCTCTGGCCTGTGCAGTCCATGGGAGACTCGGTCAGCTTTCCATCACTGTGACAACACACCCACAGAGTCCACTCAGAAAGGAGGGGTTCGTGGAGGCTCACAGTGTGGGGGGCTCAGTCCCTGGTTGCTTGGCTCTGTCACTTTTGGGGCTGTGGCAAGGTGGCACATCATTATGTGAACGTGTGTCAGAGGAAGCAGCTTCACAGCAGCTGCAAAGCAGGGGGCAGCATCCCACTGTTCCCTTCCAGCCCACGCCCTCCCACACCCTGTGACATGTGGACTGGACTTGAGTGAGAGTCACCTGGCAGATTAGTTCTTTTTTTTTTTTCTTTTTTCCAAGTACTGGGGATCAAACTCAGGGCTTATGCTTGCAGGGCAGTGCGTGCCGTTGAGCTACACCCCCAGCCCTCACCGAGCAGATTAGTAAAGGCATGAGATGGCTGCCCTGCTGTGGCAGCTGTCCCCGTGCGGTGGCCAGGGTGCAGGATGGGGCCGGCAGAGCAGTGCAGGGCCCCACCCCCACCTCGGCCCGTGTGGAGGGTGACGCTCTGTCAGCAGTCAGCGACAATGCAGGAGCTGCGCCGTGACTCTCCACCACTTCAGACCAGAGCAGTCAGGGACACAAATGTAAAACAAGTGAAACCACAGCATATTCTGGGGAAAGTGGCTGCTTCTTTGATGTCAGAGTGGACGTCCCAGTGGGCTAGAGAGAGTGTCTGCTGTGCTGCCTTTCCGGGTGGCAATGAGGGTGATATTTGCTCGCCTTTGCAGAAAGAAGGTACACGAGAAACTGCTGATGGTGGCTCCTGAGGGCAGGGGCTGGGGGTGGCAGTGCAGGTGGGCAGGGAACACAGCTGAGTTGTCAGTGTCCACCTTCTTTTCTTGTGGTGGAGATCAAGCGAAGGGCCTCGTGCACGAAAGGCACGTGTACCACCACTGAGCCACACCCCAGCTCTGTGTCTGTCCTCTAATGACATTTGGATTAAACATAATACTTAGGGGAAAGGAAATTAAAAGCACCAGACTTGGCCAGTCATGTGACAAAGCTTGTCAAGAACAGAAAAATGGGGCGAGATATGGGATACAGGAAGGTGCTTCACAATTCGATCTAATTCACTGAGTGGGCAGTCAGTGACTGGCAATGGAGCTCAGAAGTTTAAAAGGTCAGCTTGGTCCTCATCTGCCAGCCACCAACTTCTCTGCCTATACGCAACCAGAATTTCTTTTTTTTGGTACCGAGGATCAAACTTGGGACCTTGTGTTTTGCAACCAGAATGTCTATAACAGCTTCCCAGAAATACTGTATGCATATTATTATAATTCCCCATTTTTATGTCAAAAAAAGATAACACAGGATCACTTTCTTCAACACGGAATAACCTTTGCTTAATAATATCTTGGAAATTGTCCTGTACCATCCACAAGCACAGAGCACTTTCATTTTTATGGCTGCATCATACTCCAAACTCTTGAGCCCTTCACAGTGTCCTGAACAATGTTCTGTCGAGTGCTGTGGACACAGACTGCCCTGTGCCTATCTGCAGGACAGACTCCTGGGACTAGTGGGTCCAAGCATTTGTGCCACTGCTGTGTGGACATGGATGAGAGAATTGTCCTCTGAGCTGGATGTGTATGAGCAGCAACAAGAAAAAGTGCTTTTGCCTCAAAGCCTCACCAATAACGTAGACTTCAAAGCACCGTGTGTCTGGGTCCACAGGTGTCCCCAGTTTGATGTGAAATGCTAGTCCCGATGCAATGGGGCTTGGAGATGGGACCTTGGGGAAGTGACCGAGGTGCAGACAAGGTCATGAGGGTGGAGCCCCGGGCGGGACAGGGCCAGGTCCCCACAAGAGGAGGAGGAGCAAGTGCGATCCTTCTGTGCCTGCCAGGAGTCTTGAGAAGCTCAGGCTGCTGGCTCTTGGCCATGGCCTTCCCAGCCCCGGTCTGGGTCATCTGTAAAAGCAGAGAAACCGACGACTAGGACACAACGTTTTTATCTTTGCCAGTCTGATCCAAAGTGACATCTTTATGTATTTTTTCTCTCTAACTATTTTAAGATGGAAAGTTTCAAACTATAGGAGAACAGTTTCAAGTACACCACCATCGCTGCCCTGAGAGGGGCCTGCCCCCTGTCCTGGTCCACCCTGGCTTGCCAGTGCCTGCAAGTGACAGGTGAGGGGAACACAGGCCTCGAGTGGGCGGAGCCAGTGCCCTGCACCAAGTCGCACCCAGCCCTTAACGTTTCTGTCTGGAATGTGTCACTGTTGTCCAGGGATGGTACCTGTTACAGCCTCTTCATGCTACAGACCCCCTTCCACTGCTTTCCGCTGTTTAGGGTGAGGGGGCAGAACACACCGTCCGACATCCTGGAGACGCTGTCCCCCCTGTGCCGTGAGCACTGCACAGAGGAGGGGACGCTGGGCCCTGGCTGTGCTTTGGCAGTGAGAGGGCGGCAGACCCCAGGCAAGGAGGGGCGGAGCCGGGAAGAGAGGTGGGAGGGGCTGGTGGAGAGGCGCAGGCCCGGCAGGCTCACTGCCAAGGCGCGGCCAGAGCTATTCCAGAGAGGCTGCCGGGCCAGGCACGGGGAGAGGAGTGCGTGGCGGGAGTCAGGGTGCCCAAACCTCGGGTTCCAGAGTGGGGGGATGAGCGGTCCAAGCCACAAGCCAGGAGTGGGGGGCTGAGGCAGGATGGGAAGTAGAGGGGGACACTGGTGGAGCAGCTGAGAGGCACCCAGAGTGGAGGGGGCAGGGCAGGGCAGGGAGGTCCGTCACTGCACCTGTCTGGCGCGGCTGCTGGGACAAGTGGACCCTACAGGGGGGTGGAGCCTCTGGAGAACAGCCAGGGGTGGGGTGCAAGCAGACTGGGAGGAGGCAGCACGAGGGACTTTGCCTGCCTGAGATTCGGGTAGGCATGCCGATGGGGATGGCGTGGACAGAGGGTAGGGGAGGCGCCGGGGATGGCAGGTGGGGGGCTGGAGGCGGAGTGGCGGGAGAGCAGGGCGTCAGGTGTCAGCACTGGAGGCACTGGTGGTGCCGGCGGGGTGCCGCAGAGGAAGGTGGTGGAGGAAGGGGGCTGAGGCGTTGGTGTTGGAGGTGCGGGCGGAGGTGGAGGTGTTGGCGTCAGGGGCACTGGCGCTGTGAAGGCAGTGGAGGAGGCGCGGGCAGAGATGACGGCGGTGAGGACCCTGATGTCTGAAAGGCAAAGGCTGAGTGCTGGGTGCAGAGAGGGTGGGACGTGGCTGGGGGAGAGAGTCGCCAGGGAGGACCAGGGCAGAGGGCTGGAGAGGCTTGGTGTTCACCCTCTCAACACTGCTGGGTCATACCTGGGCCCTATGTGTGTGTCCTAGGCTCCCCGAGGGGTCTGCAGAAACCCCCTGTGCCGGGAAAGGACTGGGGGCTGCTCAGGAATGCTGGAAAGGGTGAGGCAGCACAGATGGCAGCGGGCAGCTCAGTGGCCCCAAGGCCAAGGGCCAGGGACATGGGGAGGGAGGTGGTCCCTAGCCTGCACCACTTCCCATCCGGCAGCCTTCTGCAGGTGCATCCACATGCTGCGTCTGGGCCGCGTGTCCACCTGGACCTGCTCACGCGACCTCTCACCCAGTGTCCTTGCAGAAGGCTTCTGGCCTGCACCTATCTCTGCGTGGTCTACCTGCCTGGGGAGTCTCCAGGACACCTCTGAGCCTTTCTTTGTTCTTGGTGCCCTGCAGAGCTACTGTCCCAACAGAGGCCCCAGGCCTCTGACCACATTGGGACAACACAGGCACAGCTGAGTCCTAACCTTCCTTCATCAAAGGAAGTTGGATTCTGGGACTAGGGGCCACTGCAGGCCTTTCCACATGCCTGTTTACCACCCAGCCAATGGGTCAGGCTGGATGCCCTCCAGGGAGGGTGTCAGGGGCCTGTGCTGCCCAGGAATGGGGCTGTCAGCTTTGGTAAAAGCTCCAGCAGTGGGCCAAGTGCCATCTCACCTTGGCAGAGCAGTGCCAGGCTGAGCAGGGTGCAGGGGCCCAGGAAGCCCCTCCCCAGGCTGCCATACAGCAGCAGCCTTTTCCTCCTCCTCCTCCCAGCTGGGAGGCTGGGCTGAGCCGTGTGCCCTACAGGGAACATGACAGGGCTTCCTATGGGACGTGATGGGGCCCAGGCACAATGGGAGTTGGGGGGGGCAAGGACTTGCATCTGGACCCAGGCTTGGGAAGGGCACAGGAAGTGGCCTAAGAGTGGACAGGCCCATCTGGACCCCACACAGCCTGACCTCCGGGGACCCTGTGGCAAGCACAGCCCTAGCTGCACTGAGCTCAGGGTCTCCTGGGGCCTCCCTGAGTCGAGCAGGTGCTTTAGCCTGGGGAGGGTGAAGCTGACAGCACATGTAAGGGCCATTCTCTCTCAGCTGCCCCAAGAAGAGAAGCCCAGCCCAGAGACAGGGCTGGGGCCACCTCATCCCTGCTTAACATGCCAGGCAGGTGGGGGGAGTGTCCACTGGTCCTCAGCCCAGAGGCCAGGCAGCTCACCTACCCAAGGGGCCAGGTCTGCCCAGCCACCCACTCAGGAGAGCTGGACGGTGTGGGGCACAGTAGCTTCCAGGGACCCAGGTCCTCTCTGAGAGAGGCAGGAATGAGGGAGGGAGGGAGGGAGGGAGGGAGGGAGGGGATAGGACAGGGAAGGAGGGAGACACCAGCCACAAAATCAGGAGGTCTCACCTGGCCCAGGGTTGGCAGGCTTCCTGGAGGGTACAGCCTTCTCCTCCAGGCTGCCGTCCCAGCCTGCACCTTGCAGGGGCCTCCCTGTGGCCCTCTGCCCCAGCCTCCGGCAGTGGAGGGCAAACGCGAGGAAAGACTGTGCTGCTGGTTATCAGCCTGGCCCACTGAACCCACCCTTGCAGGAGTACGTGTGGTGTCCAGGCACAGCTCCCAAATGCCCACCACCCACTGGCCCTCCTCCCAAGCCAGTGGTGCCCACCCTTCATGCCCTGGCATCCCCAGGAATGACACAACTGTCTCTACCTGTGGTGGGCTTTATTACACTGCCATCGTGACAACCATGACGTGGACACACAGCAAGATGGCACCTGTCTCCATGGCCAGCCCAGGCAGTGGCAGGCAGAGGCTCCCCACCGAAGCTGAGGGGGACAGCTGTCTCCCGGGTCACTCTGCAGTCGTCCCAGCCGACAGGCTCCACATGCCACTGCCCCCCAAGCAGTATCTCAGATACATAGATCTACGTAAGTGTGCATATTTTATCTGAACCATCGCCTACAAAATTAAAACTGATCATTCTCATTACATTCACGTCACAGTAACTGTGCACAAAGACAACAAACCCAGTGTTGGTAACGCAGGGCAGGCATCCCTGCCCTAGGAAAGCACTCAGGGAAGCCAGTGACAGTGCTGTGCCTGCTAGTGGCAGCTGCTCTCCTGCTGGGTGCTGGACACACAGGCAAACCCAGAACCCATAGCACGTGGCCATGTCCCTCCAGCCCCCATGAGGTGGGGTCAGGAGCCAGGACCACCAGAAGCAGGTGTCCCTCACTCATCTCTCTGGGGCTGCAGTGGTCCAGGTCCCAGGCTGGCCGCAGAGGCACCAGGAGAGTAGAGCCCGTAGGAAAGTGGACAGCAGTCTGTCCCCCCACCAAGAAGGCGACTGGCATTTGACTCTGGATCAGGCAGACAAATGAATATAACACCAAGCGTTATGAGGAGACAATGACTGAGACTCAGTCAGACTCCGTCCCTGTGCCACTTCCAACCACAGAGAAACAGCCTGGTGTCCTGGTGACAGCCAGGTGTCCAGGCAGCTCTGCTACTTGCTGCCCCACTAGAGGGTGGGGGCACCCCCACTCCACCTACCCCATGCTGTAACCATCAAGGTTCCAGCAGCAAGACTGGTGTCCAGGTAGCTGGCCAGAAGGACTTCCAATGCAGCAAGCGTGTCCTTCCCATTCTGGGGCCAGTGGGTGTGGACTCAGTGGGCTGGTGCGGCTCTGGTCCAAGGGATCCCAGCCTCTCCCTCCCCATATGATGGCAGCACCCACCCCTGCTCCAGTGGGGAAGAGAAGCCCTGAAGACGTAGCTCCTGGTAACCCTGTGCTTCTGGTTCAGAAACACCTGAAGCCCCAAGGAGACCCCTGGAAGGTGGGAGAGACCCCAGGGGGAGCTCCCTGCCCCCACCCCAGGGATGCCTGGAGGCACACTGGACTGGCACTTGCCCCATTGCCCATTGGCAGACATCTGGCGGCCTCAGGGAGGCCTTTTCTGAGTCCAAAGATAATCCATTTCCAAATTCCCAGTTTCTCTGCCCAGACTTACGGTGAGGTCAGGATCACATGCTCCAGAAGTTCCACCCCAGTGACACTGACCCGAAGGCCACTGGCTTTAGCTGGCTCTCCTCCTGCTGCCCTGGGGACCCTGCTGTGGCTGCACCCCTTAACACCACTTGCTGTGCCCCAGGCCTTCCCAGCAGGGGCCCCTGCTGCCACGCACCAGGGGTGGTCTGTTTCCTTCCGACCTGTGAGTCACTGCAACTGGGGAACCAGGCTCAGAGGACACCCAAGCATGCCAGAGAGGTGATCAGAAAAGCCCTGGACACCTGCGTCAGCCACACTGAGAACCCGAGGCCCAAATTCTGTCCTGAAACCTGGCTGGGAGGCAGGGAGGACAGCCCCCTCCGCAAACACAGCTCCTTCCATCCCCGGGACCCACCCAGCAAGGGGTGTCACACCAGCAGGGACTTGGCCACTCCGCAGTGGAACTTGCGCACATGGCGGTACAGGTCCCCAGACTGCGTGAAGCGACGCTCACACCAGCGACAGGCATGCGGCTTCTCCCGCGTGTGTACCACGGCGTGCCGGCTCAGGTTGTGGGAGTACTGGAAGCTCTTGCCACACTGCATGCACGTGTAGGGCTTCTCCCCCGAGTGCGTCCGCTCGTGCCGCTTCAGTGTGTAGGTGCACGAGAAAGTCTTGCTGCACAGTGGGCAGGTGGGCACGGCACCGTCGGGCGAGAGCCGGGCCCGGGTGGCATCCCGCTCACGGAAGTGTGCACTGAGGTGCTGCTGCAGGGCATGGGCGCTGGGGAACAGCTTGCAGCACAGCGGGCAGATGCAGAGGTGTCCTCCAGGACCCAGCTCCTCTGCAGCGCCCACCACCGGCTGGGAACTCAGCTCCAGCTCCTGGCTGGCCACCTCGCGGCAGGGCAGCAGCTCCAAATCCAGTGGCAGGCACTGGGCTGTGGGGGCACAGGCTGGCTGCAGGGGGCCGCGGCTCTCCCCCTGTTCCCACGGTGAGTCCTGCTCATCCTTCACCAGAGACGGGGAGCCTCGCTGCCTCCGGCTGCTGCAGACTGGTGTCTGGGGCGGCTCTGACCTCGGGCCCGGCTTCAGCGACAGGTCCAGGGCTCGGTCCGACTCCCGTGGGGCCTGCCAAGGGGCAGGCCTGGATGCTGGCAGACGGAGCTTGGCCGTCAGAGCAGCCGGGCTGAGGTCCGGGGTGCATGCAGGCAGGGGGCACGGTGGCCGGCCCTGCGGCTCTGCCTCGGGGGCAGGGACGCCCCGGTGCAGCACCGGGCTCCTCTCCCTGAGCCTACCCTTGCAGACCTTGACGATGTCATACATGTGCAGGTAGCTGGCGGCGGCCAGGACGTCCTCGACGGGCAGGCTGCGCAGGTCCAGGCGGCCCTCGTACATGAAGTCCAGCAGGAGGCCGAAGGCGGGCGCCGTGACGATGTCGCCGTTGAGCCGCACCGTGTCGCGGCGGCCGGCGGGCCGGTCCCTGTAGAAGAGGTGGAAGTAGACGCTGCACGCGGCCAGCACGGCGCGGTGCGCGGGGAAGCGTGCGTCGCCCACCAGCACGGTGCAGTCGCACAGGAAGCCCAGGTCGCGCTGCTGCCTCAGGCGGCTCAGCAGCCGCCCACCGTGCCCCGGGAACTCCATGCCGCCGCCCTCATCGCAGGCGCGCGCGGGACGCCCGTCAGCGCGCCGGGGACGCGCGTGCCCGGGCCTCCGGGCACCTGCCGCGAGCCGGAAAAACTCGCCCGAAAGTAAACAGAAGCCGCGCCACCGCGGGGAGCCCGGCGCCCCCGCCGCCCGCGCCCCTGAACTTCACTCCGGCGCCGCGCCCCCGACGTCGCGCCCGCGCGCCTCCCTCGCCGGCCGCCGGGAGCCGCCGCCCCCTTTAAGGCAGCGGGGAGCGGGGAGCGGGGCGCGGGGCGCGGCGGGCGGAGCCGGACCCCCGCTCCCCTCACCGGCTCCGCCCTCCGCTCGCCCCGCCCCGGGAGCGAGGCAGCCCCACCCGGGCGTCGGTTAGAGGGGGCGGGCCGAGGCGACTTCCCGGAGCGGCAGAACCTCTGAGGTCACCTCGCCACCCCGGGCCGGCCCGTCCCGTCCCGCGCGCAATCGGCAGGGGCGCTGCGGGCGGTGGGGTGCGGGGCGTGGGGGGACGTGGGGGCTCTCGCGATACTTGTCGCCCGGCCTCCGCCCCCCCCCCCCCGTGAGGTCCGCGTAGCACCCGTTTGCAGAGGTCCCCTGCGGAGCGCCGCGAGGGAGCAGTCGGCAGACCAGGCCTCGGAACCCCCACGGGCACCGGCCGGGGGTGGCGAGGGGTGTGGGAGGAGGCGCGTGCGTCTTTCTTGGAAGGAAGCCTTCCCTTGGATCCACGCCCAGACGCAGTGGGGTCTCGACCCCGAGTCCAGCAAGGGGAGCCCCACCATCTTAGACCCTGGACAGGGTGGGGAGGGACGCTAAACTGGGTGTCCCAGAGCACAGGACAAGGCCCTGGGCAGACAGGGTGTCTGGGGAACAGGTGGCCAGCGGCGGGAAAGAGCTGGCGCGGGGGACCATGACCGAAGAGGGGACACGGAGAGGGGGAGGTGTCCCCGCGGAATCAGGGTCGGCGGGGATTCGAGGAGGCGCCGGTGCTTCCCGGGAGCGACAGAGCGATGGGTTTTGGAGCGTCTGGGAGGCTTCTTCCTGGACACAGCCTGGGGGCGCTGTCCGAGGCGAGCAGGGTCCGGGAGGGTAGTCCCGTTAATGAGGCGCTCTAGACTTTATTCCCTTCAGGGTAAGGGGAGGGGACTGCCCAGGGCCATGCCGCAGGTGTCACATTGCTGGGCCAGGGTTCCAGTCCCACCAGCCTCATGTGGAATTCCTGCCTGACACTGCGTCCAGGGATGGTGGGTGTGCCAGATGGGTGGGCGCGTCTGTGCTGGGAGTGGGCAGTGGTGGAGTGTGACTGTGTGGGGTGGTGGACGATAGGGGATCACCAGGGTCAGGCAGTGGGGAGTGGGGAGCCCAGACCTCGATCCTCAGACTGGGAGAGGAGTGCCCAGCTGTGAGACGCCGGAACCCTGGGCGGCTCCAGACCTGGTGGTTTGGAGGGCTGTGGGGCTGCCTGAGGTCCTGAAGCCCACAGAAATTAGCACCTGAAGTTTACGGAAGGAAAGCCCCCTTGCTATATTAAAACATTATTCCTTGTTTATCTGAAATTCAAATTTGACTGAACATCCTGCAATTTTATTTCCTAAATCTGGCAACTGCAGTTCCGAATCCTGGAATCAGACCGCACGCCTGGCCCTCAGGCAAGCAGAGGGGCAACAGACCCCTGGCTCCCACAAGAGGACCCTTCCTTTCCATAATGTGCCCCTCGTCAGCTGGGGTCAGGCCAGCTCAGGGTAGAGCCTGTAAGACCACCCCTCTGGGCCGAGCCCAGCCTCTCCTGGCCTTGGCCCCTGCCCTCATCCCATGAGCCTTGATAACTCCTGGCTGCAAAATGGGCATCAGAGCACGACCCAGAGGCTCAGAGAATATTAGTCACAGGGCCTCTTTGCTGCTGGTCACTCAGCCCAGGACGGTTCACCCCCCTAAGCCCTTCATGGCCCCTCTTCATTCCTGTCTCTGCTCGCAGGTCCTGTCCTAGAGCTAGGGTGCTCTTCCCTGGTCCTCTGAGCCCCCCCAATCCTCCCTGGCCTTCTCCAGGTACCCCCTGGACCACTGCCGAGCAGCTTCCCTCTGTTCCAGGGGCCCAGTTCTGAGGCCTGCTGGATGCTTGGCCAGCCAAGAGTGGTGTCCAGTGACTGCACTCCTTCATGTCTGCTGTTCAGCACGGCCTCCCAGCCTGGCCAGCAGGGCCAAGAGCTTGTGGGGAACAGAGAGGGTCAGGATGCTGCCTGCAGGACCTGGGTGGCTGGCCCCACTGGCATGGCCAGAGAGAAGGGAGGGACAGCAAGAGAGGCCGAGACCCTCCCTGAAGACCCAAGTTCAGGTCCCACCTGCTGAGCCACCCAGGGCCTAGCACGCCCTCCCAGCCACAGTGTGGGCAGGCTCAGTACTGATGGGAGGTGGTCATGAGCTCTGTAGGGGTGGGGTGTGGGTAAAACCTGTCCAGAGCCTCCATCTGGCCTGGGAGCTGCCCAGCCCAGCCTGCAGCTGCTGCTGAGACCTTGCAGCCTGGGGCCCTCAATCCTGTGTGGGTTGCCACCTGCAGAAGGTGTTAGGGAGGAGGGGCCCAGTGCAGCAGTTTCTGTTAGGAACATCTGGTTCCAAGCAGCAGCCAGGCTAGGCCACAGGGTCCTCTCCTTGGCACTGTCTGGGGGTCCACAGGGCTGCTCAGAAGAGAGGCTTTGCTTTCTTCTTGGGGGGCTAAAGAAGAGGGGGTGCCCTTCCACTGAGAGACCCTGCCTGAGGGGGGCCGGTGCACACAGAGGGAAATCAGGACTGGGTGTGGCTGGGGTGTTGGGCTACAGCAGCCTTGGGCATCCCGAGCTGCCAGGCAGGGGGCCCTCGGGCCGGCCACAGAGCAGCGGGCATTGCCGCGTCTTCCACAAGGGGGCGTGCTACTGGCACTCAGTGGCCCTGGCCGGCCACCCTGTCCCGGGACAGTCTAAGGGGGCAGGTTCGCTGCGTGAGGGATGGACAGGCATCTGACACTGCGCTGTGGGCAGCATAGGGCCCAGGCCTGCCGGATGGGTCCTGTGAGCTGGGACAGGCCCTGCCCGGAGGGTGCCCTGTGCCTGTGACAGTACTTTTTCTGGTCAGCCCCAGGAAGCAAGGGGAGCCCCAGACTCCATCCCGAGCGCTCCGCCCAGAGTTCCCAAGGGAACTCTGACCCTTGGATGAAAAACCAAAAAGTGACTCCCCACGCCCCCCAGTACCGGGGGAGCCTTTTCCCTAAAGGGTTAATATCCGTGGGGACCTCTGGGTGGGGGCAGGGCAGTGAGGAGCCCACGACTGGGAGCCGGACAAGGGATAGGGGTGCGGGCGCGATGCAGCCCCTGTGCAGGAATCAGGGGTGCCTTAGGGGTCCCCAGCAAACAGGGGGTCCACCCACCTGAGTCCAGCCAAGAGGGTCCCCCACCGCGAGTCCCCCCTTCCTCCTCTGGGAGTCTGAACCCAGCTCAGGTGGGACCCGGGCCGGATGTGTCCTCTGTCACCTGCTATGTCCTCCACCCACGTTTGCGACCGAGCCCCCCACATGCTTCCTTTGGGGACACTGGTGGCTGCCCCTCCGTGCCCCAGGATGAGGACTGCACACAAACTACCACCCCGCCCCAGCAGGGTCTCAGGCCTCCGCTAACAGGGCCGGGAGCCGTAGGGAAGTAGGCAATGGGTCGCTCTGAGAGCGGAGACCGCAGACCACCGAGCAGGCTGCGCGCTCGGCTAGCGGCCCCGGCCCGGCCTCGCGCTGGCTCCTCGGCCGCTGGCCAGGGCGCAGCGCGTTCTGGGCGCCCGGGGCGGAGGAGGCGGATGTGGGCGCGGCTCGGGCTCGGGGCGGGCACGCGGGGCGGGGAGAGGGCGGGGAGAGGCCAGCGGCGGCGCGGCGCAGCACCGAGCGAGGCGAAGCGAAGGGAGCCGAGGCGGCGGGGCCGGCCCAGCGCAGCGGTGCGGAGCACGGAGCGGCGAGCGGCGGCGACCGAGCAGCGCCCAGCCGGCCCGCGCCCGCCCCGCGCCCGCCCCGCGCCCGCTCCGCGCCCGCCCTGCGCCCTGAGGCCTCCGGCGGCCCTGCCCAGCGCGGCCCGGGATGCGGATCGGCGGGCGCCCGAGGCCGCGGCCCGGCTAGGCCCGCTCGCACGCGGCCGGTGAGTGCGCCGCCCCCCGCCGTCCGTCCGCGGCCGCCGCGCTTTGTTCCCGCCGGGCCGCCGCGCAGAGCAGGAAGTGGCCGAGCGCGGCCTGGGCGTGGAGGGCGCGGGCGCCGGGAGCCGACCGCCCAGCCCGGCCTCCGCTTGACCTTGGCCCGCGGAGAGGGGCGCTGTCGGGCGCGGGGGGCTCGGCGCCCTGGGCCGGCGGGGCGCGGCGGAGTGGGGCTGGGGTAGGAGAAAGGCTGGGGCCTGCGAGCCCGTGGGAGGGCCTGGAAGACCTCATTTCCCGTGGACGAAAAGTTGTCGCGGTGGCAGGGCGCCCAGCCTAGCCCACAAAGGGCGCCTGGCCCTCCCGGCCCGGCCCGGAAGCTGCTTCCTGCCTGCCTGGGCCTGGAGGTGCTACCCACCCTGGAGGGCCAGGGGGCCGCCCGAGTCGGGCCGTCCCGGGCCAGCTGGTTCCCGAGCTGCGCTTGTGCCTTGGGGCCCCAGCCCCTCCTTGCTCCAGGCGGCCACTGGTCACAGCCTGCCCCAGCCCCAGTGAAGGGCGGGCGCTTTGGAGGCCGATGGACCCCCAGCTCCCCGCCGAGTGTCAGATGTTGTCTGGGTGTTGTGCCTCAGGCCGTAATGGTAGCGCCCCCCACTCCTGAGTGAGGCACTGGGGACCCGAGGCAGGGTCCCACACCCAGGCGCGCCCTGCCCCTGCACCCGGCGCGTGTGTGTGATGTATTTATACACAGGCCCGACAGCTGTCTGACTGTCAACAGCAGGCCTGGGCCGCGGTGGGGGTGGAGGCGCCCAGGCCACGCCCACTGGGCCACAGAGCCCCCAGCTGCCCTGCCCCGGGGAGCCTCCTGCCCTGCTTCCCAGGACTGTCCAGCGCCCACTTCCCCTGGGGCCTGGTCTTCCCTGTCCCAGCCCTTCACACAGGTGTTGGGGCCTTCCTGCTGGGCCAGATGTCACTGAAGACAATGAGGGCCAGTGACCCTGGGTGCCCAGCCTGAGCCTTGGGAGGCCAGAGACGTGGCCGGTGGGAGGGCTCTAGGCTGGCTGTAGAAGCACTCATGTTGGGGTCCATGCCACCTGGCCCTTGGGTCTCTGCTGGGCCTATAGTCCCCTGAGGGCTAGCACAGGGCTGCTGGCAGGAGTGTCCAGGTGCTCCTTCACAGGATGCCCAGAAGTGGTGACATGGGAACTGGGTTTTGAGGGATGCCTAGGAGTACAGTACTTGCAGTGGGATAGCTGTTTGGCATGGGCTGGCTGGTGGGCCCCTGAAGGGTGTGGCTTGTACAGTGCCCCCCTTTTGTGGCCTGGTGAATGCTGTGATTGTGGGTCTGTGACCAACCTGCTGTGTATGGTCCTCACTCACTGACAGACCATCTGAACGTGTCTTTGTCCTAGGCGCCCAGCCCAGGGCATGGCAAAACCAGAGAAGCCTGGTCCATGCTGGCGGAATGAATGAATCAGATTCAGAGGGCAGGGTGCTGTGGCTTAGGAGGCCTGGGGTTTCTGGTGGACGGTGTCAGTATCGCCACGCTCCGGGCTCCCCTTGGAGCTGTTGCCTGCATCTGGCCTGGGCTCTGCTTTCCCAGTGTGTGGGGGTCCCAGCCTGTGGGCCGAACGTCCTGCCAGGGTGGCCTGGAGGAGGCAGTGGGCAGGCTGGACAGAGGCCCTGGGTGGGAGTGCTCCTGCAGGCCAGGAACCATGGGTCTGGGGAGAAGGCGGAGGGGCGGAGGGGCGGTGGGCGGTGCCGGCCGGGACCCTCGGGCCCCGCCTCACATCCCCTTCTTGTTCCAGACGCGGTGGCCAGGGTTGGGCCCTGAGCCCCCTGAGAGGAGGCTGTGGAGACCACAAGGGCCCACGGGCACCATGAACGACGTGGCCATCGTGAAGGAGGGCTGGCTGCACAAGCGAGGTCAGTGGGCGCTGCCGGGCCAGGCCGCAGCCTGGGCCGGACGCTGGCCTTCCTGGTGGTGGGTGCTGGCAGGGCGGGTGCCACCCTGGCTTTCCTGGAATGTGGTGAGGACATGGCACCCGGGGGCAGGTGCGCTGGCAGCTGGGCACTCCCAAGGGCTCCCCGCGGCGGTGCAGGGCCATGCCACCTGAAGCTGGACTCTGGGGCTGCGGGCCCCTCCCACTGGGGCCCGGCCTGGGCCAGCCTGCACCCTCGGGAGCCCTGCAGCCCAGGGAAGGGCTTGGGACAGGCTCTTCTTCCATCTGTGCCCTCCTGCCCTAGGGTGGGCGCTGGCTAGCCCTTCCACGCCTCCTCTCCTGGAGCCCCACTCTTCTGGAAGTCCTGGTGGTTCCATGCCAGGGGCCCACCATGCCCTCCTGTGGATAGACCCCGTGTCTGTGTGGCGGGGAGCCCCAGGCACAGGTCAGACAGGGAGCTGTGGCAAAAGTGGGTGCTATGAAATAGGGTTTTTGTGGGATGTATAGGAGCTCCTCAGCAGAGTGGGCCTGGGAGCTGCAGGGGCTGGGAGGAAGCCAAGGGTGACAGAGACGAGACACCAGGGCCTCCAGAGGGCTAGAAGCTGGCATGGAGGATGTGGTCGGCTTGTACCTAGAGAGCCTAGTTTGGCAGCTGCCGGGAGGTGAGGCTGCAGCCTGTGGCCGTGGGGGCCGTGCTGGCCGCCCTCTTCCTGCCCGCCGGCCTCCTCCCTGGCTCCTGTCCAGCGCCGGCCCATCTTGGCCCCCGGGCCCAGGCCACACCTTCCCCGACTGGCTCACCTCACAGCCGGTGGTGCGGGGACCCCAGTCCCACTGGGCCTGTGGCTTCCCACTCTGCCGCACAGTCCGCTTCCTGGGCAGTTGCTGGTTGAGTGATGGGAAGAGGCCTGGCTTCGCTTCCGGGGTGTCTCGTCAGACCCTCTGTGACCGCCAGGCCCGGCAGGCTCCCCTGGGGCCTGGGAGTTTCAGGTTGCAGCTCCCAGTGCTCCCTCTGAGGCCTGGAGGCCACAGGACATCCGGCCCTGGGGTGTCCCGAGGGTGGGCTGGGTGGGGCCCTGTTGGGCCACTCTGTCCTGGTGGTGCCCTCCGGGGCAACGGTGGACAGCCTGGGGCCTCAGCGTCCCGATCCGCACAGTGGGGTGGGACCTGCCATCCCTCAGCACAGCCGAGGCCCAGCTGCCGGCCTCAGCTTCCCCGCCAGGGAGAGGCCCTGTCCCCATGCTTCCAGCCTCAGCACAGGTGGCCAGGTGTGGGCAGCCACCAGACAGGAGGTGGCGCCAGCATTCCTGCTGCTCGGCCTGGCCTGGGCCCCTGGTTTCCCTTCTTGGCCTCCGGGGCCCTCCCTGCCCTGCCCAGCCCAGTGGGCCACTCGTGCTCACTGCCCTCTTTGGCCTGCAGTGTCCCCTGGGGGCCCCACAGCATGCAGGCCGGGGCTGCTGGGACGTGCCAGCCTGTCTTCAGGGCCACTGGCTATGCCTTACCCTCCTCAGCTCCTGCAGGGTAGGGTGCTGCCCGAGGTGAGGGGCTGTCTCAGCTAGGGCTCCGTGGGACAGCCTGGGGCCTGGGCTGAGTCCAGGGACACAGCACCATCAGGACCACTTGGGCTGGCCCAGGCTGGGTGACCGTGCCTCGGGGCCACGAGGCCATGGAGATGAGCCAGTGAATGTTGTGTGTCGCGCACCCGGAGGGCGGTGCCCAGGCAGAACCTCTGCCGCAGGTGTCCTGGTCCTGTGCCCTCGGCCAGGCTTGCATAGTCCCCCGTGTCCCTGAGCCACACCGGAGCTGGCCCAGGAGAGAAGGACTCAGGGACAGGTAGGGATGTGGGCTCTGGCACAGGGCGATGTGCGGCTGCCGGCAGGAGGGACCCTGCGGATAGAGAGGGCTGGCCCCAGACACACGTGCCTGGCCGGGACCCTGCCTGCCAGTGGTCTCCTGCGTGGGTCTGCCAGGTGTGTGTGCCCGGGTGCGTGTTGGGGTGCCTGGGCCTTGGCTCAGCTGAACCCAGGAGAGCAGTGCACTGGCTGAGCCACCTGTGTCCTGCTGTGGACTCACCTGACCCCCGCCCTGGACATCTGAGAGCTTCGGGCCTGGAACCCTGGGCAGTGAGTCCCAGGCCGGGGCTGGCCGCTTGGTCGCCGTTGGTGCACCTTGGCTGTCCTCGAGGAGGGTGTGCTGAGTGTGGCAGCCCGGCCCCTGGCCCGCTGGTGGAGACAGGTGGTGGGGCCGGTGGGGTGGCTGTGGCCGAGGGCAGTGGTGCAGGGCCCAAGTTTCCTGTTTTGTGAGCATATTGAACTCTCCCTCTAAAAACAAACAACAAAAGAGGAAGCAGGCGGCCTTGTGCTGGGCACGGGGTCACTGTCGGCCCCAGCCTGGATCTGGGGCCCCTGAGCCTGGTGGCTCCCACGCGGGTACCGCTCCTGCCGCTATGTCCTAGTTGTCCATCCTGTCTGGCAGAGGTGTCCTTCGGTGGGGGCGGCTCCATGGGGTCATGGGGCAGTGGAGTGGGCACCGAGCCATGCGGCCCACCCAGCCGTGGGCCTGGCCCCATGCAGCCCTGTGCTACAGGGAGCCGAGGCCAGGGAAGGGCTGCACTGGGGTGGCTCCTGGCTCCCAGGAGAGACCGGTGGGCTGCATCAGGCTGGTTCCTAGAAGTGCTGGGGGTGCGGAGGGAGCTGGCTGGCTGGACTGGCACTCCCCCGTCTGGGCACACCCAGGCCAGGCGCGGCGCCAGCCCCCGGCCTCGGCCCTCCCACAGCTGGAGCTGCCCGGGGCCTCCCTGTGGTGATGGCAGAGGCCACAGCTCTGCCCGCCCCGCTCTCCCTGGCCAGACCTGGGCCGGCAGCTGGCGGAGGGCCCTGTTACAGCCGTGGCCCTGTCTGCTGGGGGCCACTCACCCCTCCGTGCTGCCTGTCCTCTGCTGCTGGACATGCTTCTCTTTGACCTTGGGAAATAACAGGTCTGTTCCTGCAGATGTTGGTGCTGGGCAGTGGGCTTCGCTGGTGACTCCTGCCACTCTGGGGTGTGGGTGGACCCTGGGGTGCTGGGTTTAGGTGGGCAGCGCTGCAGCCCCCTACAAGTGACATGTGGAGTGGGCCACCTGCCCGGGGCCTCAGCAGGGTGTCTGGTAGGGCTTCCTCCGGGGGAGCCTGCTGGCGACCCACACTGGGTCCTGCTAGGAACCCAGCTTGGTGGGAGTGGGCTGAGACCCCCTGGGTCCGGTGGTGCCCGGAGGTGCTGGCTGGGCGTCCTGCAGAGCAGACTCAGCACTGTGCTCAGGCTGCTGGCCCAGGGTGGCCCTGAGGCAGGGATCCTGGGGTGCAAGGCAGCTCTCGGGGAAGGTAGCACCTGTGCCCTGGGCCCCGGCCTCTTTGTCCTCTAGGTGTCTGCACGGGCCGGGGCTCGCGTGTGAGCAGCCCTACTGCCCTGCCTGCTCTGCCCCGGAGGAGCCTGGGCTCCTGTCCCCGCACAGGGTGGCACTGCCTGCTCACTTCCTGGCCGGTGCCCTCCCTGCCTCCCCTTATCCCACCAGGAACCCTGTCGCTGTCCCTGCTAGGGTGGGTTGGGCTGGGCTGAGGGCAGGCAGTGCTTCCCAGGTGCCGTGCTGTGTAGGCCTCCCGGGCCCCTCCCTCGTGTGACCTCCAGCCTGTCATAGGTCCCCTGCTGTCAGCAGCTGCTCCACACACAGAGCAGGTGAAGGGAGACCTGGTGTGGGCACAGAGCTTGGTGAAGGCAGAGCTGGCGGCTCGTGGGCTGGGGTGTGGCCACTGTGAGCTCTGAGCAGGACAGGCAGAGCCAGTGCCTGGGGGACTGGGCTACCAGGCTGGAGACTAGAAGCTGGGTGTGGGCACAGGAGGGGACCAACCACCCAGCACAGGCCACAGGGCTGAGTGGGAAGATGTGGGGGACACAGGATGCGGCAGCACTGGGCTTAGTGATAGACGTATAGGCTGGGTTTGTGGCGTGGTGGGGTCTGGCCAGGGTAGGGTGCTGGGCAGTGCCAAGGAGGAGGTGCTGTAGGGAGGCAGCAGGGTGGGTGGGACGGAGCCTGCAGCTCCGACGGGTGTGGTAATGGGCAGGAGTGGTGCTGTCATCCTGGAGGCTGGAGCGCGGCCCCGATGGCACCCTGATGGCCCTGGGCCTCCCTGCACCCCCGGACCCTATGTGCCTTGGCCGGGCCTGCTTCAGGGCAGAGCCAGAGCTCTCAAAGAGCTGCATGAGTCCTGCAGCACCTGGGCCTGTGCTCGATCTCTGCTTCTGTGTGACCTCGAGTGAGCCCTTGTGGGAGACTCAGTTTCCCTGAGGAGCAGGTGGGCATAATGATCCTGCCCTCCCTGCTCCCAGGTGGGGGCTGTGGCCACCGTCGTGTGGCTCCTGCCCGCCCTGTGCTGACCTCACTGGTTCCTGGTCTATTGGTGGCCTGCACCTGCTCGAGTTGGGGATGTAGGGACCTGAGGCCCAGGCAGAAGCACGATGGACAGCTGGGTCTTGGAGGTGACTGTGCTGCCTGCTGCCCACCGGCCCCAAGGGCCACCATCCTCACTGTGTGCGTGCGTGCTCAATGTGCTGGAGAAGGTAAATGGGCGCCCAGCAGCTGTCGAGCACGATGGATGTGGCAGCAGCGGGGGACTGTGCAGGCGCCGTTGTCAGCTGGTGCCTGCTCCACGGGCCTGCTGGGGCTCACTTTGCTGTGGAGAAACAGCTCGGTGCCGCCTGGCGCCCCGCCAGCTGCCGCCTGCCACTGCACCAGCGTGCAGCAGTGTTTACCCAGCAGTTTCCAGAGAGCCGGGACGTGGGGTGTTTGTGGCACTTGGGATGTGGGGGCTGGGTGCTGTGGCTCAGAGGGGCCTGCACTCCTGCCGCCTGGGGGGAGCCCAAGGACGGATGTGTGATGGTGCTGCATGGGCACCCTGACCTACAGCCGGCCTAGCACTGGCCATGAGGCCCCACCAATGGTGCTTTGGCCACTGGGCCCTCCTGGGGGGCCCTGCTAGAACCCCAGCATCCAGCCCAGGAGGGACTGCCTGGAGGGACCCCTGCCCTTCCCGGGGATGGCTGGGGACCCAATCAGGTTGACCACAGGGATGCATATGGGCCACGGGCTGGGGCAGAGGGCCTGGGTCAGCTGCCCACCCTGCAGCTCTGGGTGGAGGCGGGGCCCCAACCCCAGGGGCTGGAAGGACCTAGTCCTGGAGTGGTGGACAGGGCGGGAGCCCAGAAGCGGGGACAGACAGTGCCCACCGCTGCCAGCCTGAGGTGCGGACATGGGTCCTCACAGCCGCCGCACTTTTCGGGGAGCTGTGCCCATGCTCATGTCAGGGTTGGGCCGAGCAGGGGGTGTGAGCCTCCAGCTGGGTGCCCACTGTGGCTGCCTCGGATCATCCTGCTTGTGGAGTGTGCCTCTGGCCTCGGGGAGCAGTGGGGACCTGTGGAGGGGCAGTGTCCTGGGAGGTTGACTTGGCTCTGTCCTCTGGAAGAGTGTGGCCCTGTGAGGGCACTTGGGTGCAGGCTGGGTCCTGGGGTTCCCATGTGGCTCTGCGTCGCTGAAGGATAGGATGGAAGGGCGGCCAGCTCCAGGACTTGGCTTGCCCCAGGGTAAGGAGTCAGGTCAGAGTGGTGTGCCTCTGAGATGCTTACACAAAAGGGAGCCTCGAGGACCAGTCTCTTCCTGCCTATCCCACCCGCCTCGACCCCAAGGGTGGGCATGTGCCCCCCACAAGCCCTCTGTGGCTGCCCCCTTGACTTATCCCCCAGGGTCTCCCCATCCTGGTGAGGACGGGGCCCAGGGCTGTAGTCCGGGCTGCCCGCCTGCCTCTCATCCTGTCTGGACTGAACTTGTTAAGATGCTACTCACGGCCCGGGCCATAGCTGCCCCCCACCACAGTGAGGGCCTGCCTGGCCCGGGACACGGAGATGAAGGAGGAGATTGTGTTTCCCAGCCTGGCCCGGGTGCAGGGCCCTGTTCTTCCTCTGGAGGGGTCTGGGTGCCAGGCCCACAGGCAAAGAGAGGGCGAGGCCTCTTCCAACGCTTCTCTTGGGGGGACTGAGCTCCTCCCAGTGAGGGCTACCTTTAGCCTGCACCCCCAGGTCCTGCTCCCAGAATGGCTTGTGCTGAGGCCGAGCCGGCAGGGCAGGAGCTGGGAGGATGCTGCTGTAGGGCCAGGTTGGAATTGGTTGGGCGGCTGAGTGCTGGGTGTGGTGGGAGGGGGCCTGCGGGGCGGCGGGGGGCGGCAGTTGGTGGAGCAAGATGGATTTCCGGGGCGTGCGGGTGCGCTGCTCATCAGCCGCCCCGCTCGGTTAGTGTCCCGGGGAGCGGCAGCTGGCGAGATGGGAGGCACTCCATCAGGGGCCGACAGCTCCAGACTGGCACCGGCGGGTGGGCACACGGGGTGGGTGGGTGCCCCCTGCCCGCTCTGCTCCCTCCACTTCCTGCCCATGCTGTGCTGCCAGGCCCTGCATCCGGGCTGGGGGCTGGGTGGGGCCTTGCGGTGCGAGGCCAGGGCTGGAGTCCACGGCCTGCGCTGCCGACTGCCTGAAGCCCTGGGGTCCCCAGGGTGTGGGACCCTGCGCTGTGCCCTGGGAGAGGGGCAGATGGCGACCCTCCTTCTCGAGGGTTGGTGCTGGCTGATGGTCCAAGGCCCCCAGTGGCCCTGGGATCCAGGGTTAGGTTAGGTGCCCTGGCGGCCACAGGTGAGCTGTGGGCCAGCACCGAGGGGCTATCCCCTCCGAAGGACCCCTGCAGCGCTCACACACGTCTCGGGCGGCCCAGACCAGGAAACCTTCCTGCTGGTGTCTGGGGCCGGGGTGGTGGCCTGGGCTGGGCTCTGGCCACCCTCTGCCAAGCCTGCCCCACGCCCACCCGGAGCCCCACACGCACACTTGGCCCTGCTAGGGCAGGCGCTTCCATCCCCTGTGCACCTCCCAGTGGGCAGGGTGGCACGGGGTGAAGACAGTTTGGTTGGAGGATGGGGTGGTGGGCTTGGGAGGAGCCTCTGTGGCCTGCAGCCTGGGAGGAGGGCGGAGCCAAGGCTCTGAGGGCTCGAGACTGGGTCCCCTGGACACCAGCGTGTGGAGTGGCCTGCAGGAGGGCCGTAGGTGGAGAAGCATGGCCAGGCCTCCTGGGCTGTAGGAAGTTGAGGTGCTGCCTGTCCCCGCAGCCCGGGCACCTCGGAAGCAGTGCCTGCCCCAGGCTCCTGACCGGGGACCCACTCTGTGCTCTGGGGGGCTGTAGTGTGCGTGCCTCACCCCGAGGGACCACGCCATTGCTGTCTGCTTGTCCCTCCAGGTGCCCTCCAGGGCTAGGCGTGGCGGAGGACCTGGCCCCTGCGCAGGGCCTCAGCCCTGTGGGCTGGTCCCACCCCACCCTCTGCTCAGTGTCCCCTCAGATGAAGAAATTGCCTGATTAGTAAGTTCCCTGTTCAGACTCCTTGCTCGGCAAAATGTAAATGAAACATTTTTTCCGGGTGTCAGTATGAAAAATGACAGTTGCTCGGAGATCACAGAGGACATCTGCTCTGGTCCCCACTCATGAGCGCCTGTTTATGGCTGATGTTGCAAACTGGAGGGAGACCATTGCTGTGTACCTGGGTGACCCAGGGCAGGTCTTGGTGCCCAGCTGCGGGAGCCTCCCAGGTCTGCCCCACAGGCCCCAAGTGGCACCCAGAGCCTAGGGCCGGCAGGGCTGTCCCAGGTGGGGTTGCCATCCTGTGGCCCAGCCCTGGCCAGCTGCGGACATGCCTGTATCAGCCACACGTCCCCCGCCCCGCCACACAGCAGGCTCCCTCCTCGGCCAGGGACCAGCAACCACCACCTGCTGGCCTCAGGTGCCTGGGCAGAGCTCTCATCCTGAGCCCTGACGGTGTAGCTGGGCCCTCTGGGTGCCTGTCTCCCCGGAGCACCTCTGTCGACCCGCACAGACAGTATGCTTAGCACACGGCCTCCTGCCCGCCCACAGGGGAGTACATCAAGACCTGGCGGCCACGCTACTTCCTCCTCAAGAACGATGGCACCTTCATCGGCTACAAGGAGCGGCCACAGGACGTGGACCAGCGTGAGTCCCCTCTCAACAACTTCTCCGTGGCGCGTAAGTGTCCTCTTGGATGCCCTGGGTTGGAGGGGGATGGTGATGGTGGGCAGGGATGGCTGGAGCCCTCTGTGCGGGCCAGGCCCCTGCTGAGGTCCCGTTTGGCCTGTGTCCTGGGGAGCAGGTTGGGCGGTGCCAGCTCCTGGGTCACCTCCAGGCCTTCATGGTCAGCTCAGGCATGGCCACCATCGCACTGTCCCCTGGGGCTCTTGTTTGGAAGCTGGAGGCTCTGGGACATGGGGCTAAATGGGGCCCACCAGGTCTCTCTTGGGGACCCCCGGGCAGGGCAGGAGGGGTGGGGGCTTCCAGCTCCCACAGCCTCTGCCACCCCCAGGAAGAATCGGGGCTTCTCCTTTGAAGGCTCCCTGAGTCCCCCATATCTGTGGGGTCCCTTTGCCTCCCTTACGGTGGGCAAGGGCCGTAGGCATCCAGGAAGCCCTGCTCATGTGGGCCTGGCTGGCAGGATGCTGAATCCTTGTTCTCTGCCACCACTGTAGGCCAGCTCACCTAGGGGTTGGCCCAGAACAGGCCCAAGGGTACAGGGGTGACCGAGTGTTGATAGGGCTCCGCTGTGGGGCATCTGGGGAGGGGGGCTGGCCAAGGTCAGGACTCGGGTTGGCCTGAGGCTGTAGTCTGGGGGTGTAGTGCAGTGCCCACCGTGGCTTGGTCCTGGGTTGCACCCTGGGACCTGGGGTCCTCTGGCTCCCCCAGTCTCACTGGCCTGAGGGTTCTGGCCCCAGCCAGAACCGGTGGGACCCAGGCTGGGTATGCAAGGACCTAGCCTCAGCACTTGAGGACAGGAAGAGGAGTGGGGATGGTTCTGGCACCCTGGGTGCACCGGCACCAACCCCGAGTGTCCCCAGCCTGTGCTCTGAGGAGGAGGACATAGCACTGCTAGCCCCGGGGACCCAGGTGGGAGGAGCAGACTCTGCCCTATGAGGCCAGGCTGAGGGCTTCCCGGGGGCTTTACCTTGACCTGGTTCCTCTGAACCCCGAGTTCCTCCTCCGAGGTTCCTGCAGCCTGAGGCCCCACAGCGGCAGAGCGATCTGACAGTCGGGGGGCCCCCAGGACGCGTGAGACCAGGGAGGCAGACACAAGGCCCCTGGGAGCCTCCACCTAAGCTCTCTCCAGCGTCTCCACGGTCAGAGCCAGGGCCTTCGTGGCAGCAGAGGGGGCCTTGCTGGGGGAGGCACCGGGCTTGTGCCCCAGCGGAAGTGTGGTGGGCAGGGGCAGGAGGCAGGCACTCTAGAGGTGCACGGCAGGGGCCATGGGCTGCAGGAGACAGGTGGTGGCACCGGCCAGGGAGTGGGCTTGGGGTGGGATGGGCTGGGTGTGCTGGGCCTCTGTGACCAGGGGCTTTTTCCAGGGTGGGTTCTGGTGTGTGTGGGGCCAAAGCCCCAGCCCCTCTGGGCATGGCGCCCCATCTGGTGGCTTCCAGTGGACTGTCCTGGAGGAAACAGGAGGCTCCGTGCCACACAAGGGCAGGCAGGTTTTCCACTCTCCCATGCCTGTTGACACAGGCCCTCCCCACAGAGCTGGGCCCCCAGTGGAGCCCAGCCAGGCCCTCACGTTGCCAGGGCCTGGGTGCTGGAATGTGGGAGGCCCCTCTGCTGGCCCCTCAGCCCTGTCTGCCTCACTCCAAGCCCTGCCCAGAGCCCTCTCTGCACAGATGACTCACACTCCTCAAGGGTGCTTTGTCCTCACCATCAATCCACTGTGGGGGGTGTGCTGCAGGTGTGCATGAGCCCCAGGGTTGTGTGGGCCCCAGGTATGCATGTTGCAGTATACATGTATCACAGGTGTGTGTATGTTCCAGCTTGCACGTGTCCCAGGTGTGCATGTGTTGCAGGCATGCATATGCTCTGGGTGTGTATATTGCAGGTGTGTATGTGTTGCTGGTGTGTGTGCTCAAGGAGGATGTTCTGCAGCTGTGTAGCTACTCCTGTGTGCTACAGGTGTTCCTGCTGTAGGTGTATGTGCTCCAGTGTCTGTGCTTCAGGTGTGCATGTGCTCTAGACATATGTGTTCTCTAGACGCTCCAGCTTGACTTGGAAAAGCTGCAGACATTCATGTACCAGGTGGGATGGGCAGGTTGCATCCCAGCCCTGCTCCGGAACCTCAATGCCCCCCACTCTCCAAGGCCTAGCATGAGATGGGGGCTCACAGACAAAGGCAGGAAGTGCTGTGGGAGGGGGTCCCTCTTGGGGATGCCTCTCAGCTCCAGGGCAAGGCATCCCAGCTGCAGCAGGGCCCGGCCCTGTTTATGAGGGATCCAGCCTTGGAGAGGGGCTGGGATGTTCTGGGACCAGGTGAGGTTCTGTAGGGACAAGCCTGGTGCAGCCAGGACTGTGGGGTGTGTGTTGAGGAGGCAGATGCAGATGGTGCCCCCTGGCCCCGTCCTCAGAATGCCAGCTGATGAAGACGGAGCGGCCCAGGCCCAACACCTTCATCATCCGCTGCCTGCAGTGGACCACGGTCATTGAGCGCACTTTCCACGTGGAGACGCCAGAGGAGCGGTGCGAAGGGTGGGGTGTGGATGGCTGCGGGCAGTAGCCACGGAGGTGGCGGGCAGGGCTACGGAGCCTGCTGCTTGTGGCCATCCTTGGTCCATTCTAGAAAGTAGCCCTGTCCGACCTTGCGGTTTGGGTGGCTGGAAAAACTGAAGCTGGAGGTGAAAACAGGGTGGGTTGGGTGCCATGCTGCTGGGGTTGGAGCTCCATGTCCCCAGCATCTGGGCGTTTTCAGACTGTGTGTGTGGAGGCCAGGCTCTGGGTGGCCGCTGGGGCCTCTGTCTGGGGTTGCTGGGCCAGCCACAGACGAAGGGGACTCAGCCGACGCTCTGTAGGGAGGAGTGGACAACAGCCATCCAGACAGTGGCCGATGGGCTCAAGAGGCAGGAGGAGGAGCTGATGGAGTTTCAGTCAGGCTCACCCAGCGACAACTCGGGGGCCGAGGAGATGGAGGTGTCTCTGGCCAAGCCCAAGCACCGTGTGGTAAAGCTTGGGCCCGCTGGGGGTCGGGGTCCTCACCCAGCTTCCTGGGTGTGGCCTGGGTCTGAGGCCCGGGGGTCACTAGCATCCTTACTGACCCTGCAGGCCTGCAGGTGACTCAGGCCCTGCCTGCACCCTGCCTCCCAGGCTGCTGTGCTTGACACTCTGGGTTTCAGGCAGCTGTGGGACACAGGGGCCCTGACCAGCGCTCCTGCTGCCCACAGACCATGAATGAGTTTGAATACCTGAAGCTGCTGGGCAAGGGCACCTTTGGGAAAGTGATCCTGGTGAAGGAGAAGGCCACGGGCCGCTACTACGCCATGAAGATCCTAAAGAAGGAGGTCATCGTGGCCAAGGTACGCGGGCAGGCAGGGTGGGGGTGCGGGGCAGGGCGACAGCACTCACTGGTCCCACCTTCCAGGATGAGGTGGCCCACACACTCACTGAGAACCGCGTCCTGCAGAACTCCAGGCATCCCTTCCTCACGGTGAGTGGGGCCACTCACGCCCAGCCCTTGTGGGGCTTTGTACGTGGCCCGTGGCGGGCTGGGCATGATGGGGCCGGCTGCGGGCTGCAGGCTGCACAAGCGGGCCTGGTGACCTTGGCCTCCACCCACTCTGCCAAGGGCCCGGAAGACCCGCACCTCTTCAAAACCGCCTTCCAGGCTTACCGGGTGGGCCCCAGTCAGGAGGGGCGTGTGCTGGGTGCCCCATCCCAAGGGAGGGCCCAGTCCAGCCAGTCACTTAGCCCCAGGGTCAGCACTTGCGGGTGACCAGCCATTGGCGGCCTTCTGAGAGGTAAAGGTGGCCAGGCAGCTCAGCGCGTCTGGGTGGATGCTCTTAGCCGGCACTTGACTTGCCTTCAGCTCTGCTGGCCCCGGCGTCTGGCACGTTATCTGCCGGTGAAGTCCTGGTGGGCCCCTGGGTCTTAACCCAGACCCTGTAGCTCACCCATAGAACGTGCCTCGGTGCTTGTGGGTCACCTGGCACTGGTGGGCACGTGGCCTCCATCTGTCTGTGCCCTGAGGTCCTCGGCTCCAGCTGTGCTCCCTTCCAGGCCCTGAAGTACTCCTTCCAGACCCATGACCGCCTCTGCTTTGTCATGGAGTACGCCAACGGGGGCGAGGTAGGCAGGGTGCAGCCCGAGGGCACCTGTCCACGGGTGGGCTCGTCGGGGACACAGGTGCTCTGTCCCGAGTAGGGGTCTCTGGGGTCTGTAGGACCTCCAGACCCTGGGCCTCCTGGGCTGGCCCCACTGTGCCCTGCCTGCAGGTGGCAGGGAGCCCTCCACCTGTGGCCCCTCAGTGTCCCCTCCCACAGCTCTTCTTCCACCTGTCCCGTGAGCGTGTGTTCTCCGAGGACCGGGCCCGCTTCTACGGTGCGGAGATTGTGTCGGCCTTGGACTACCTGCACTCTGAGAAGAACGTGGTGTACCGAGACCTCAAGGTGGGACCCCAAGGTGTGCCACCGGAGTGAGCTTGTGGTCGGCGGGGACCGGGCCGGCAGTGCTGACCCCAGGCCTCCCCACAGCTGGAGAACCTCATGCTGGACAAGGATGGGCACATCAAGATCACGGACTTTGGGCTGTGCAAGGAGGGCATCAAGGACGGCGCCACCATGAAGACCTTCTGCGGGACGCCTGAGTACCTGGCCCCTGAGGTGCGTCACCCACTGGGCCACCCATGCCCTGCTGCCCTGTGCCACAGTGCGCTGTGACACTGAGTCCCCGGGCAGGTGCTGGAGGACAACGACTACGGCCGCGCAGTGGACTGGTGGGGGCTGGGCGTGGTCATGTACGAGATGATGTGCGGCCGCCTGCCCTTCTACAACCAGGACCACGAGAAGCTGTTCGAGCTCATCCTCATGGAGGAGATCCGCTTCCCACGCACGCTTGGCCCCGAGGCCAAGTCCCTACTCTCGGGACTGCTCAAGAAGGACCCCAAGCAGAGGTGTGGCCCCTGCCCCGCACACCCAGGAGGGCGGGGCCGGGCCAGTGCTGAGCCAGCTGTGTCCCCGCAGGCTCGGCGGGGGCTCTGAGGACGCCAAGGAGATCATGCAGCACCGCTTCTTCGCCAGCATCATGTGGCAGGATGTGTATGAGAAGAAGGTGCAGGCCGAGCCCCCCCGCGCCGCACGTCCTCCCCTGCGCCGCACGCCCTCGCCACACTGAGCCCCAGCCAGCCCGCTGGGCCGCACGGTGGCATGCATGCTTGCCCTCGCCAGCACACGCACAGACACGGGAGCCAGAGAGCCCTCACCTGCACCCCATTGCCTGTGCTCACCTGCAGGGGTCCTGGAGCTGGCCCAGGCCTCCCTCCCTCCTTCCTCCCCGAGGAGCTGGGCCCCAACGCACCCCATCCACCTAGGCCATGTGGGAAGCTTGTGGGCGTGGGGAGGGTGCCGGTCTGCTCTCTGCCAGTGGTGGGTGCACCTTGCTCTTGGCCTTGAGGGGCCTGGTCTGCCCAGTGGGTACTGGGTGCCCTGGCACTGAGCCGTCTTTCGCTGGTGTCTCCCTGAGTACCCATTGCAGGCCGCAGTAGCCAGCAGGCCCCCCGGCCCTTGCCCAGCTTCCTGTCCCCTTCTGGCTCTGCCCTTGAGGGTAGAGAGCGTAGACAGTCTCCCCTCCTGCCCAGCCCTGACCAGGGAGCCTGCGAGTCCACTGGGGCAGCACTGATCCCCAAACCAGACTCCAGGATGATGTCTGGGATTCTTCGCCTGTGGACCCTAAGGGGCAGTCTGAGGCTGCTTCCTCCAAGAGATTTGTCCTTCCCCGGGCTTCTGGAGGATGAGCTTGAGAAGAGGGGAAGCCCCCGTTGTCCCTGTACCTCTGGGTCAGCCCCTCCCGGACCCCTTCCCAAGGAGGCAGTCACACTGGGGTCCTGGGGTCCCAGGTCCCCTCCCGCCTGGCACACTGCCCGCTGCCAGATTGGCTCACCCTGTGCGAGGAACACGAGGGGCTCCTGTGTCGGGGTTGGGGTCCTCCCTCCACCTGAGGGGCTGTGAGTGGAGCTCCCCCGCCCTGCCCACCCCAACTCCTCCCCGGAACTCCTCCCAGACGGCCCTGGAGTGCAGGCACTGAGGGGCTGTCCCCTGAGTTGGGGCACACGGGGGTGTGGGACAAGGTCTGTAACCAGCCTTTGCTGTGCCTCCTGCAGCTCAGCCCGCCCTTCAAGCCGCAGGTCACCTCGGAGACCGACACCAGGTATTTTGATGAAGAGTTCACAGCCCAAATGATCACCATCACGCCGCCCGACCAAGGTGAGGGGCTACCCCCGCACACCTGCTCTGGTGGCTTCGGACGCTTTACAGTCTAGATTGTGGTGGCAGTGGTGGGGCGGGTGTCAGTGTTCTGAGGGCTGGCATCATTGCACCCGGGCTGCAGCGCTGCCTCGGTTTCCCCTGAGCCATGTCTCGCCCTGCAGATGACAACATGGAATGTGTGGACAGCGAGCGGAGGCCGCACTTCCCACAGTTCTCCTACTCAGCCAGTGGCACAGCCTGAAGCGCCCTCAGCAGAGCCTCGGCAGCTGCATCTGGCACGTGTTGGAAGCCTCGAACAGATGACCTGCATTTGATGGCTGATTTCTCAAATGCTTTGGGAGGAGCCTCCCAGATGGAGGACATTCTTGCTGGAACAGTGTGCTGCCACCTGGCCAGGTCAAGAGAAATATTGTCCTGCAGTTTCTCTTAATTTATTTCATCCAATCTGTTCTGCAAATGTGGCCTCAGCCCTCTGAACAATTACACTCGTAGGAAATGTCAAAGACCTCTGCAGCCCTTGCAGTGTGGGGCCGGCGGGTCTGGGCACATCTTGCACTGCCCCGGCTGGCCATGCATCCAGCTGCCACCCACCCCAGGTCCAGGGCTGGGCCTGCCTGCGGCACCTGGGCAGCTTCACTGGGCACACTGGCTGGCACCCCGTCTGCAGGTGGGGCACAGGCAGCCCCTGCACTGGGGCCATGCCTCTGAGGACATCCTTGGAGCTTCCCCCAGATGGGCCGGGATGGGATGGGATGGGACGGGACGAGGTGGGCCAGGGTTCGCCTGCAGGATGGAGATGCAAGGTCTCAGTCTAATGCCGTGTACCTTGCCATTCCCGGCCTTTGGGGGTGTAATCTCAGTGACAGGAAGCCCCTCCCTACCCCTTGCCTTGGATGATTTCTGCCTCCACACTTGTCCTGAGCTTCACCTCTGACCCTCTCGCCTGGCCCTCCCTGTCCTGGCCAGATTTGGCTGCTGCTGCACCATGCCATTTTTTACAACATTGAACTTTAGCATTTTTACTATTATAATATGAAACGTTCCCTCCAAATCTTCAATAAAAATTGCTTTTCAAGTTTGTGGCTGGCTTTGCTGGGTGTTGTGGGCTAAAGGGCTGTGGCCAGGGCCTGTGCTGAGGCTGGCCTCGTTCTGAGGCAGGGGCAGCCTCCAGGACACCCCTGTGGGGAGAGGAGGCAGCTGCCTGGGCTGGGAAAGGAGCGAGACCCTGGCCACCGGGAAGGACTGGACATGGCAGGGCCCAGCGCTGTGAGGGGAACAGCTGGGGCCCAGATCCCCCCAGAGCACCTGGAACCAGCCGCCTGCAGGATGCACAGCTGGCGCCCCCTGGTGGTACTGCTCTGGGCCAGGCGGGGCGCAACTGGTCAGGGACTGCAGAGCGGGGGCCAGGGCCTATTGGTAATGGGATCCACTCTGTGCAGGGTGGACAAGGTGGGTGCTGTCCCATTCCCACTGGGCAGACAGGGTGACATTCTGGACCTTCAGGGGCAGCTGAGGTCTCTGGGTGTCCCTGATCCGCAGTTCTGACAGGCTGTGTGTTACAAGCCACCCCGCTGACGCCTTACACAGCTTTGCTGGAGAACATACGTGCAGCGCTACACACTCACGATGCTTTGGAGAGGAGGCATCCAGACTTCACATCATACAAAACGAGCATGGCAGAAACCAGAACATGCAACGGCCTTCCATTATCCTCCAACCGTGAGCATACCTCACTGAAAAAGTGACTGACCGAAGGGGGAAATGGAGACACAGCTGGAGCCAGGGATGGACCTGGTGCTGGAGAGCCAGAGCTGCCCCTTCCCAAGAGCCCTTGGGGCCCTTTCTACAGTCCAGAGCCCCAGGGATGGATGCAGGGACGGGACGAAGAGCCTCTGAGCCCACCCCAACCTTCCCACTGCTCAGATGGAATGGTCCGCAGCAGAGGGGCAGCCAAGGAGGCCGCAGTGGGGCTCTGCCAGACGAAGCTCCTTCCCGTGCCCAGTGCACCCACAGCCTACTCTTCCCAGCACCGGGCAGGCTTGGAAGACAGGAAGACACAAGTGGCTTTGGCCCTGGCCCTTCCCATGCTTCAGCGGGTGCAGCAGTCAGCTCCGCGGGTCCGGGTAACATGGATGATCAGCATGCTGGGAGGCACTGAAGGCTGTGCCTGCTCTCCCAGGTAAGGCCCCTGCCAGGGGCCCTTGCTCAGAGTCTGGGCTCATCACTCGGCAGAGGCTTGCTTATTCCACCCTGTTCTTGTGACTCATTTCTTTAGAGTGAATTTCTTGTAGACAGCATATAGTTGAGTCTTACCTTTTTGTTTTAAAAAAAAGGCCTCTGGCCAGCAGGGAGGTATTCGGACGGCACAGTGGCAGGGCCGGTGGTGTGGCTGAGCTGGCACACACCGCCTTCTCCACTTCTGCCCCACGTCTGCCTCCTTTCGGGTTAAATGTGTCTTTTTTGTTTTGGTTTGGTTTTTTTGGTACCGGGGATTGAACTCGGGACCTTGTGCTTGCAAGGCAGGTGGCAGAAACACTGAGCTAAATCCCAGGCCTTTAAATGTGTCTTTTAAATCTTCCCATTTTATTTCCTTTATTGGCTCATTTGCCTGGGTTTCATGAGCTTCCCACAAATGCTGTCTTTTTATTCCAGGGTACCATGTTGCATTTAAATATTTTAAAAATGAATGGCTCTCCAGCCCGGTGGCTTCAGGCTTTATGCTATCTTTGTCATAGCCCACCTTCAAGTGGTGTAAGAGAGCCTAAAAGCAGTCCACTTTGATTTCTCCTTTCTCAGCCTTGGGATTGTCATAAATTTTGTTTCCAAACATGGCATAAACCTCCAAATAGTGTCATCATTTTTGCTTTGAATAGTTGTTTCACGCTATTTTACTGTGGTAAAATATGTGTGCATTTCGCCACTCGCCGTTTTTAGGTGAACAGTCGGTGGCATTACACACCTTCGTGTGCTGTCCGACCACTGTCCTGTTGAGAACTTGGCCTCTCCAAATGAAAGCTGCACTGTTGAGTGGGGCTCTCCATCCCTGCTGGCCCCAGCCCCTGGTCCCCGCCCATGCTTCCCATCCCCACAGCTCTGGTTGCTTGGCTGCCTCACCCGGGTGAGGTCTTCTGTGTCTGGCTCTTTCACTGAGTGTTCTCCTTCAGGTCCATCTATGTCACTGTGTGGGTCAGAGCTTTCTTTCTGAGGGCAGTCACGTTCCACTGTGTTGACAGTAGGCTTTGCACATCCTGCTGTGCTGGACATCTGGGTTGTCCCTACCCGCTGGCTACTAGGAATAGAGCTGCCATGAACACTAGTGTGCAGTAAATATATATACGCCAGCCCCGACTGTGTACTGTTATTTCTTTGGTGACACGCCCCGACGCAGTCCTGCTGAGTCCCAGGCAGCGCTGTAGCTTCCTGAGGAACGGCCTCCTGCTCTCCACAGTGGAAACACCACATGACAGCCTCACCGTGGATGAGACCTGCAGCTTCCTGATGGGCATCTTCTCATGTACTATGGGGTGTCTGCATCCCTGCCATGGAGAAACGTCCAGTCCAGTCCTTTGCGCCTCTTCGAGCTGGGCTGGTGTTTATCGTTCAGTGTAGGAGTCCTTGATACACAGTCAGTAAAGGGTTGCCAGGGATATGAAGAAAACAGCCTTCACCGGACCCACACCCTGCCCATGCCACAGCTCTTCGGCCTCTGCACACATCTCCTTCCCATCTGCTGTCATCTTCCTTCTGCCTGGAAAGCTGCTTTCCACAGTTCTTGCAATTCTTCCAGCTTTGGCATGTCTGAAATGTCTTTATTTCACCTTCGCTTTTGTCAGACACTTTCAAGGGTCGAAGTTCACTTTCTGTCACTAACGATACAGCACCAGTCTGGCGGGGCATAGGAAAAGCGGTTCCCTCTGGCTACCAGCTCCAGCTCGAGGTGGAGGGGCCCTGTCTGGCGATGCCTCTCCCTGGCACAGTCCTGGGGCAGTGCAGGGTGACAGGTGGCCAAGTCAAGGAGCTTTCAGAGCACCCGCTGGCCACAGGAGGGTCGGTCCGCCCGCCTCAGTTACCAGCGCCTCTCACAAGGGGCTTGGAGGGGACAGGGTGTTTAAGCCAGGGTTGGGCGGAGAATCCTAGGAGGGTTCTCTTTCCCTTCTGGTTTCTTGAGAGGGTCTTGCTTTGGGGGAATCTGACCATGATGTGTCTTTCTGTGGCTTTCTCCATGCTTCTGTTTGGGGCTCAGTAGGTGTATGATTCCAGCAAATTTGGAAGCTTTACGGCAATTATACCTTCAAAACCCTTCCTGCACCCTCATACCCGCCCCACTCAGGCGCTAGACTGCCGGAAGCTGTCTCACCACTCACACTGCTCTGCTCAGGCCTCCCAAGTGCTGGGAGGGTTAAAAGCACACACTACTGTGCCCGGCTCTGCTCACTTCCTAGCCCGGCTTCTGGTTCCTTTTGGACTGTTTCTGTTGCTGTCTTCAGGGCGTAAATCTTCTGCAGTGATTAACCTTGCTTTTGATCTTGTCCAATGAACTTTCCTCTAGACTTCCGGCTTTCCTTCTCACTGTAAAGTGTATTTTCCTATTCTCTGCATGTTTGTTTTTACTAGACACCAGGTAGGTACGTTTTGTCTTATTGAGTATTAGGGTGAAACAAAATACCAGCAATGGCCTGGCTGTGAGGGACAGGGCAGCTGCTCCTGGATCCTGTGGCCCCTGCTGGTCTGATACCCTGCCGAGGACCCTGCCTGTGCCCCATGGAGGTGAGGCTCCCAGGCTTCCACTGCGAATGGACCTGCTTCCTGCTGTAATTTGTTGTTTTTTTTTTTGGTACCGGGGATCGAACTCTGGACCTTGTGCTTGCGAGGCAGGCGGCAGCACCACTGAGCTAAATCCCCGGCCCCCCTGCTGTATTCTTGATGCCCCTCTAGTGCAGGGCAGCATCCCCTCTGTGTTCGGTGTGCAAACTCAGGGCCCTGGCTCCGACCCTGTATGCCCTCAGCTTGGGCACGGAGCTTTGGGGCCCTTCCTGTCTTGTGGGCTTCTGCCCGGTCTGGCTGATTTGCCTTTTCTTACCTGTTTAAAGGCCAGCTGGGCTTCCAGCAAGTACCAGTGACAAACCTGTGCTCCAGGTGCTGTCCAGGCAGCACCCACCCTCCCAGACTGCTGCTGCAGCTGGTGGTGAGCCAGGCAGGCTGAGGAGTGAGGGTGGGAGCTGAGCCCCAGGGTGTGGGTGCTGCTCGAGACCAAGCCTAAGAGTGAGCCTTACAGCCACCCAGAGCAGAGCCCTGGCGAGGAAGGGACGCTGAGGCAGAAAGCCAGGGCTGGGCAGGCTGGGGGTGGGGGCAGGAGGGCTGAGGCTGCTGCCTGTCACTGGTAGGTAGGCACATGCAAGCCGGTAGAGCACAGCACGGAGGTGACACAGCTGGCTGCTGCCAAAATGGGGCTGAGCAGAGGAGCTGAGGGTGTGCTCAGGTGGGCGGCAGCCTGGGAGCAAGGCAGCGACGGCCGCGAGCACAGGGGTCTGGATCTGCAGGCAGAGACTGGGAGGCAGCTCTGGGCCTGAGGCCGGAGGAGAGGTGAGCCTGGCGGGAGCCGCCAGCACAAGGTGACATGGCTTGTTCCTGGTGCTTGTGGCACGGGACGCCGGTCAGCCAGTGCTCAAGCCAGCTACCCCAGGCCTCAGAATGCTTCGGGTGCAGACGACCCAGGCAAGAGCTACAACCCCATTCACACCCACACACACCTGCTGGACGTGGCCAAAGCCCATTCGGGCCTGGCTTTCCTGAGAACCAGGTTGCCTGCCCCCGGACGCTGGCTGCCGTGCCCAGTGCCACAGTAGGGAAGGCTTTTTCTTGCTCCCTGCCCTCTGCCCCAAACCTGTCCTAGTCCCAGGCTTCATACTGGGAAGCAGGTCAACTGCCCACTGAGCCACTGGGAGGTCAGGGACCTACCTCCTTCAGGACAGGCCCCAGGGGCGCATGTGCGGGGCTCCACCTCCATCCTCCAGGGCCCTGGACTTCTCATCAGCTTGTCCCCAGGGCCTCCTGCAACCACAGCCACTCAAAATGGGGCAAGGACCTCCAGCCACCCAGCCTAGCCCAGACTCCTCCCCTGCCACACCAGAGCTCCTGGAAGCAGGGGCTGTCAAGTCAGCTGAGGCCCAGGCTACACAGGTACCAGGAAAGCACAGCAGACACCAGGCTGTGACAGCCAGGCGTGTGACAGCAGCATTTCAGGCACGGGTCAGGAACAATACCTGCCACGGGGCGGCCCAGCATGCTGCTGATGCCCTCGGGAGCCAGGTGCTGGCCCTGAGCAGGGCTCACTCTTGCTGGGCGGCACCAGGAGGAAGGGTGGGCCAGCAAGCAGGCCGCGTCCTTCCCGGGGGTGGCAGGCCAGCCCTGCCGCTCTGTCACCACCCCCCCCCCCAGATGACACCCTCTGCCTGTGACGGGTTCCACACCTACACTGGTGACAGACAGGAGGCTGTGTGTGCAAATATAAAAGGCTTTATTCACTTCTGTCATCGAAGTATGAAACACACACACACACGAGCCACGCCCTCCTTCCTCCTGGTGGACGCGGCGGCCTCAGGCTTCAAACATGGCACAGCTGTTGCATAGCGCCTTCTCCCACACATCACTGCAGCTGCACGTGCAGGGGAGAGGGAAGAAACGTGTTAGGGCTGGCTGTCCCCTAGGGGCCACTGCTGTCCAAATCCAGGACACCTCCGGACACGCCCTCGTTTATAGACGGGCTCTTGTGACAAGGGTGGCTCAGGGCTGTTTTCCAACACTGGCTTGCTGGGGGCAGCTCAAAGATGCCCTGTGGCTCAGAAGTC
This sequence comes from Heterocephalus glaber, assembly GCF_053883595.1. NCBI lineage: Eukaryota > Metazoa > Chordata > Mammalia > Rodentia > Bathyergidae > Heterocephalus > Heterocephalus glaber. Next base: position 40,957,961 of record NW_028258379.1, on the reverse strand, counting down.
TGGGCCTTTCCTCCTCTCCCTGGGTGAGCAAGTGTGATCAGACATGACGTCACCCGAAAACAGCAGCGTCTGTCCTAAAGAGACTGCCACTCGGGGAGGAGAACACGAGGACAAAGGGAGAACAAGCCCGTGGACAGGACGCCAAGGGCTCCTGGCAGCCAGCGTACGGCAGGAGGGCCGGGACCACACTCTCCTCAGCCTCTGGAGGCTACCACACTGCCGGCACCTGCCCTAGATGTCCAGCCTCTGCAAGTGTGACAGTGACTTTCTGCTGTCTACGCCATCCAGCTGGCCTGACCGGGATCTCAGAGACAGTGCCCCCAGGGAACGCCCAGGGATCTCCTAGAATCCACAGGGCTACACGGGGGCACAGGGATCAAGGCTCCACAGAGGGGCCAGGGATGTAGCTCAGCGGTTCCGCTGGCTGCTGCACAAGCACAAGGACCCAAGTTCAATCCCTGGTACCAAAAAAAAAAAAAAAAAGACTCCAAAGGGAGCCCACCACTTCCAGGGAAGGACACATGCTGGCAACACACTGCCCAACCACAGCAGGGACACGCAGGCTGAGATGAGCAGAGTCAGAGCTGCTGGCTACAGCCCTGCACAGGAGCCAACAAAATGCCCTGGCAGCCGGCCTGTGAGCTGGGGGACAGCAGGAGCAGGGTACAGGGCCACCAGGTTGGGATGGTGGCGGCAGCTGGGCCGTGTTTCAGGTAATCACAGCCACGCTGAAAAAACCTCATTTCCTGACACTCACAGGGCTCTGGGTCCTAACCCAGGAAGCCAGGGTGTGTCTGGTGGGCAGGCCTAGCTCCCAAGCCTGGGACACCACTTCTGGCCAGCGACCTGGGCAAGCCACTTATTTGTAAAGCAGGGCAGAGAGCCAACCTCCTGGGCTGTGGCCATGAGAAGAGCATGTCACAAGGGACGTCAGGGTCCCCTGGACACCAGAGTTTGTCTGGGGAAGGAGCAGCAGAAAGCAGAGGCACATGGAAACCAGCATCAGGGAGGGCGGAAAACCCCGAACCCAGCTACAGGGGCCTGGAGGGAGCAGTCTCCTGGCAAGCACAAGTGCCAGGTTCAGCCAGCTGCAGGAGACACACGCGCAAACACAAACTGACTTGACTAAGCAAATGGCCCACTCCCCGATTAAGAAACGACTGATAGGGGCCAGGGATTTAGCTCAGTGGTTTCACCGCCTGTTGCACAAGGGGAAGGACCCGAGTTCGATCCCCAGTACCAAAAAAAAAAAGAAACAACTGATAACCCTATAAACAAGGCCGCACGTGGCCTAACTGAGTGCACACTTGCTGACCTGTGTCAGCCATTCCTCAGGCAACAAGCACAGTACAGGGAAAGCGGGTCCATGAGGAAGTCCTAAATGTGAAGGCAAGAAGAACAAAGAGGTGTTTTAAGACAGGAGGCCCCAGAGAGAGTAGCTGGCTTATGAAATTTGGATCTCCTTTAGAAAAGATCATAAATCTTCAGAAAATAAAGGTGGGCAAAGCATCTTTAACCACTGTGTCCCATCCCATTAAGCAACAGTGCCAAGAGAGCACGCACTTGTCCCCTGCAGGGCATCCTAGGGCTCCTGGAGCACGCTGTGGGGAGGGACAGGAGGGATGGCCCACGACTTCAGAAGCTCCACAGACCAAGGCACTTACTCCACAAGGCCACACAGGGCACAAGCCACGGCACCGCAGCTCCAGCAGGTGCGCACACACTGGCCGCACACGGCCCGCTCACACTGGCCACAGACCACCTTCCCATCCACAGCTCGCACGCACGATGAGCAGGCACGGGACACTGCTCCGGAGAGGTCTGTGAGGAAGAAACATCAGGCTGTCAGCCCTGGAAGGAGGCTGGAAGGACATGGGGCTGCGGGACCACCTGTCTCTTTCCAAAAGTGACAGCACAGGGCCCCAATCCATCTACCACTGAGTCTTTTAGACGACCTGCGGCCAAGTACAGCACCTGACCCTGTTCAACTAGAAATACACAGTGAGACTCCAGGTCAGCACTGTGATCACTACCCAGCTCTTGCTACTGCTTTGGAACATCTCTGTCCCTCTCTGTGTCTCAAAGTATGCCCCACTGCGTCACTGCTTAACCAAAAGTTCCTAGACCCTCCCAGGACCATTGACCAGACCCAGGAATGAAGCTGGCAACTATTTTTAACCTGCCCCAGGGCCACAGAGCCACCCGGCCAATGTGCTCCCACCTACAAGGCCTGGGAACAGCAGGTGGGACACTGCCTCAGAGGCCTACAAAAGAGCCTTGATTCTTTTCTAACTCGAGAGTTAAAAGCTATTTAATAACCTCCAGACAACTGGAGGCTTCTCAACTTCCTGCCATTTGCTCAGTGTCAGATTCTGGGTGGGATTCCTGCTTGCCCTGGTAGGAAAAAGTCCCAAGCAGGCAGACCATCTTTCCACCATCGCCCTCAGTGCCATGGCCACAAATGTGGTTGGTGGCCACTTACCAGCTTTGGAGGCCTGGGCACAACTCCTGATCAGTCGCCCATTGGGTCCAATCAGCATCTGGCCCCTTGCAGATCGAGGGGTCTCTGTGGGACCTGGCTTTGGGGACTCTGGTAGATGGACAATGGCATAGCCCTCACCCCACACATGGTCTCTGCAGGCCTGGGCTCCATGGAAAAGCAGCTGCTTGGTCTTCTCTGGGGAACACACACCATTCATTAAGTTTACACTGTGCAGCCATGAAGGCCTCACACAGCCATTGCCCGACCCATGAGGTGGCACAACATGTGCCTGTCACCCCGGCCCACTCTGCCTCTCCATGCTGAAAACGCTCTTCCCTCCCAGGTTCACTTGGCTTAGCTGCCATCTGGCCCAGGTAGGTTCTGGATCCTGCAACCCTGCCTGTGCGCCATCCAGGGGCTGTCTCTACTGGTCCGCTCACTGGCCTCAATTCCCTGGACTTGCACCCCTTCCCTCCCCTGTATTCTCCCTCCTGCAAGTGGGAGAATCATGTAGAGGAAGCCCTGTACCCTGAAGCACTAGGAGCATTCATTATCAAAAGCAGCCAGAGGCTCAGAACTGTGCTTAGAACCCTAGGCCAGTGTGCCCTCCTTCTACCCACCGGAGGGACCTGCCAGCCACAACAGCTCCTGACCAAGGAATTCCAGAGTCTTCCAGGCCCTCTGGCCCCTGACACAAACCCGTGCCTGGGAGCTAAAGCAGCTGCTGGAAGCAGTGCTTTCCATCAGGCTTCATGAGGCACCTACGTGCCCTCACAAAAGCAAATGCCAGGTGCTAGCCCCAGCCATATTCAACCCGGCCAAGACCGAGATGCAAGATGCTGGGGCTCTGTGCGAACTCAGCAGCAGCAACAGCGGTGGAAACAGACTGGCTGAGGCCTGCCCGCTCCACCAGCCTTCCTGTCCCTACCTCCCCAGGCCGCAAGCCGGTGCTGTGAGGGACACGCCCCTGCAAAGCGCCAAGACGAGGGCAAGACAGAGACAGACACCTTCCCAACTCGACTTTATTCTTTCTGCCTACAGTGCTTATGTCTCTGAAGGCACAGTCTTGCAGGTCAGCCAGTCCCCAGGGCTGCCCTCACTTGATCACCTGCATGGCCTGGGAGCAGATCTGAGTTTGGAACACGGGCGCCCGGGGAGAGAGGGCACAGCAGCGGCACAGCCGGGGAAGGGGCGAAGAGGGCCTGGAGGTGCCTGTCTCTGACAGCTGGGCTCTCCCACGTCCCAAAGGCACAACAGCACCATTCACAAGCACCCCGGGTCATCGTGCATAAACCGCTAGATAAAGGAAGCTCTACTGTGCATCTGCCCGGGCAGGTCACCATGAAAGGAGGCTCAGTGACACCAATCCGTCTGGACTATGCGTGCGAAAGGCTCCCCCGCTTCCCCTGACCTCACCCCTCCGGCCGCAAGTGCTCCACAGCGCAGGACCGGCAGGGGCGGGGTGGGGACAGAGGAGGCGGCTCCAGGACACTAGCGCCCGCTGGGTAAGCCTGGAGCTGCCCCCGGCGGGAGGGCCCGAGGCGCCCGCACTCACCAAAGATCTCTCGCGAGTACCGCTCGCCACACACACCATGGCTGAGCTCCTTCAGGCCCACGCGGACTTTGAGCTGCAGCGGGGAAGCATCCGCAAAGGGGCAGCCCCGCTTGGGCATGGCCGCGGGGCCGAAGGACGCAGAGCGCCACACGCCGCGCGCGTATGCGAACGTCACAGCAGCGCGCCAACTGTCGGGCGCGGGATAGGCTGAGAAGACTTCGGAGGCGGGGCTCGTGCGAGCTGCGGCGCAGGATTGGTCGAGGCGAAGATTGGAGGTGGGACTCGGCGCCCGGGAAAAGCCAAGAGAGAGGCCGAAGGTCGGAAAGGAGTGGCAGGAAAGAGACAAGCCTTCCGCGCTGCTCAGAATAGGTTGGAGGTTAGATCTAGGCGGGACTTGTGGGCGTTGCGGCGCGGCCCCGAGCGGAATAGGCCGAGGCTGGGGCGGGGCGGGGCGGAGGAGTGTATGGGCTTTTGGGTCCGGCCGCCCCCGTGAGGCAGATCTGGTTCACGAGCCCGGAGTGTCAGGGCTTCACACGCGGTCCTGCCCTCAGCCGCGACAGACCCGGGCCGCTTCCGCTGGTCCTCGGCGTTGCCCACGTCTCCTCGTCCGCCCCCCCCAGACACTGCCTTCCCCGGGCGTCCGTGTTTAATGCGGTCGGGAGAAATGACATTTTATTGAGGGTGATCAAGGGCGTCATTGTCGGGCTTTCCTCGCACTTGGCCGGAAGTCGCTGCAGAGCCGCTGTCATCTCCAGCCCCGTCTTGCGGGGCGCCAGGTTTGCTCCTGGATGTTTACCGTGAGCCTTTCCCGTTCCTTCCTTATCCTGGCGACCCAGGGCCCGTGTCCCTCGCACAGAAAGCTGTTCACACTGGCAGGAGCCGGGTGGCTCTCGTCCGACCTGTGTCTAGATAACCCTGCCAAGGCAGCCACCCCCGGGAGCCTTGGCGCTGGGCCCGTGTGGATGTGTGGGTCAGGTGACAGGCCGAAGCTCACACAGCACACGAAACTGGAGTGCTTTTGTTTATTTGCCCAGGGCACTCTACCATTGAGCTCCATCCTCAGCCCTTTTGTAAATTCTTTAAAAAACGTTTTTTTTGAGACGCGGTCTCACCAAGTCACTAAATTGCCCAGGTGGAACTGGTGCTTGTGATGCTCCTGCCTCAGCCTCCCGGAGTGCTGGGATTACAGGCATGTGTCACTACACCTGCCTCCAAAGTGGTTTGTTACAGATCCAGGTGACAAGACCAGCAGGCCAGCTCTCCATGACACACCAGCTGGTAGGGGCAGAGACCTGAGGGCCTTTATTGGGGTCCTAGGGGTTACCCATGCAGGTGTCCATGGGAGTTCTAAGCTGGGCATTGGGCTGGCATCTGCCTCTTTGGAAGCTCTCTCTTCTTCCCTTCCTTGACATATTATGGAAGGATTCCCAGAAAACCCAAAGAACTGATCCTGCTGTTCTGTCCCACCCCAAGCCCTGTGCCATACACTGGACACCAAGCCCTTCCTGTTTTGCTGCCACCACGACATGCCCAAGTTTCCAACACACTGCATTTCATGCAGTCCTGGGCCTGCCTGCCCCTTTCTTTGGCCTCGAGGTACTTTACCAGTGGCAGCCAGCTCATGTGCAGGACAGGATTTCCTCTTAGGAAGCTGCACCAGGCACACTCTGGTCATGAAGCATGGTCATCTCTTAGGGCTGGAAAGCAGCAGGACAGAGTTGAGGCAAGCACGCAGCGGCTCCTGGACATTATTACAGCATGGCTTCAAATGGACACACTGTGTGACAATCAGTGTGTCACACAAGGCCTCTGTTTTGAGCACTGGGGCTCATTTTAAATGGCAGAATTTTAAAAACTGTACACAGAGCTGGCTTTCAGATGTTTAAAATCATTGTAGAATTCAATGGGTCAAGCTGAAAGCGTCAACAGAAAAACAGAAGTACAGAAAATAATTTTCAAATGTTTTGTTTCCAGTGTTGCTTGTGATGCCGAGGAACATGGCTGCAGCTGCTCCTGCAGGGATGGGGTGCATCTGTGGCCCGGGGCATCTGTTGGGTCTAGAACAGCTGGATCATTGACTCTCTGGACTTGCCAACACCGACCCATTTGACTGAAAGGGCAACAGAGAGTGGTCAAGGTGTACCCAGAGCACAGAGTCCGTAAACAAATGGAGTTTTGTGTAGTACGATTCACCTGGCAAAAAGGACTGTTATTCTCCAAATGGAAAGAGCTATAAAGTTTAAATGACAAAGGCAGTGCCCAAGGAGAGTTGTTGGAACGAAGCTGCAAGCAGCCCCTGGTCCCGCCCCTTGGATGAGCCACTGCCTGCACAGTCCAGTCTGTGGGCCAGTTGCACAGGGACAGGGTGCCTGCCACCCACCTTTTCACCTTCTGGGCAGTTACTGCTCCTGCCAAGGGAAGAGCAACCCCGTCTGGCTGGAGCTGCTGACCTGACAGTCCCTGGAAGGTACCCACTGTCCCAGCTCCAGTCCCCTTGCCCCTCACTGCCTGATGCCTTCAGGTGTTCAGCACACCTGCGGGTTCTCACTGCTCTCTATGCCCTGCACCGGAACCTGGGCCCAGGTGGTGTCCAGGGTGCAGGGAGGACTGTGGGGAAGGGGGACTAGCACCCACCTGCCACACCCACATGGTTCTCCACAAACCGCACGTAGTTCTGGGCCTGTGGGGGTAGGTCTTCCCACTTCCTGGCACCTGTGGTGTCCGCTTTCCAGCCAGGTAGTGTCTCGTACTCTACCTCGACCTTCTGGAGTATCTCCTGGTTAGCTGGGGGGTCACACAGGAGTGAGCAGAATCCCACAGACCGTCCACCACAGGGAAGTGTTCCTGACACAACACTTGGCAGACTGGAAGCCAGCAAAGGCGAGGGACATCCTGGGTTTTCTTGGTGTTTGCCAGTGAATCAGGAGTGCTCAGGGTCTGAGCTTCCAGACCCGGGGCACACAGACCCACACACGTGTTCTCCAAGTGTTCTTGGCGACGTCAGGCTCTGCTTGGGAACCAACCCTAGGAGATTCTAGAGTCCTACAGCATTAAGGTACAGGCACCCTTGAGGACATGCCTCCTGGGCAAGGACCCCTGTGCCATGCTGACCACCCCTGCTGGTGGGAAGTCCCGGAACAAGCAGCCCCCCATGAAGGGTCTGCCTCGGGCATGCCCCATGTGCAAAGCCATGGGGACCACCAGGAGGAGACCAGGTCTCCATGGTGTATCCTCTCCAAGACCAGGGTCAGTAGGGACCCCCGAGGGTTCACATGGCTCTCACACCAAAGGGGCACCTCTGGGTCTACCCAGATCTCCATGCAGGTGCTAAGCAAGGGAAATGATGTCCACAGCTGCTGGAGAAGTAGCTGTCAGGGGAGCAGGTCAGTTGCACCCATGGTGTGACATCAAAAGGGATGTTCCAAATGCATAAGAGGAAACCCAGGCAAAGAACATCATATGCTTTTGAAAAGAAAGGACGAATAGGGCCAGAAGCTCAGTTAGATCTTAATGTCTACCTGGGGCTAGGGATGGCGGTCAGTGGTAGATGAGTGTTTAGCATGAGTGACACTCTGGGTCCCATCCCTGCTCCAAAAAGTAAAGGAAATAAATCTAATTGTGAAGCATATTTTCCTAGATGAAATAGTCATCTTTCCATATGCAGAGGCTTTTAGGTTTTCCAGAGCCATCCATGTCCACTAACTCAGAATCCCATCTCAGGAGGTGAGACTTTCATGCCGATGTGGGTGAGGGTCCTCAGGGTCCTCACCAAGTGTCCCTGAGACTGGCCAGTCCTCCCCAGGAACCCGTGAGAGGCCAAAGCCAGGTGGGGGCAGGTCCTTGGGGCAAAGCAGTGGTGCTCCACCTGCTGGCAATGCCACCCCCCCGCCCCGGTCCCCTTCTCTGATGCCCAAAGGGCAGGCAAATGCTGGCTCATGTCGCGCACCTGGGAAGTAGGGAATCCTCTTCCCGTTGAGCTTGTATGAGATGCCAACTTTAATCTCACTCAGGATGTCCAGGATGTCCAGCTTGGTCAAGGCCAGCCTGCCCAGAAAGCAAGGAGTGAGAGATGCAGAAACAGCCCTCACTGCCTTGGTTTTGTTCTTACCCTCTCCTTTTCCCTCATATTAACCCTGAAGTTTGGGTGATCCCAGAAGACTGATCTGCTCCAGGGTACAGGGGAGGTACCCACTCAGGCCTGTGCCATCTTGGCTGTCCAGCTTTCCCGCCCCAAATGCCCTGGCCCAGACTCTTTCCTGTGACTGCAGCTTCCTCCTTGACAGTCGGAGCCCCTTCTGCCTGAGGCTTAGCCACATCTGCCCAAAGCATGGCCTCATGTGGGGTCTCAGTGCCACGAACACTGCACTGTGTCCCCTTTGCCCTCCCATGCCCCCATCCCTGCTTCTGGAGCAGCTGGTGTCATGATGGCAGCTGGCTCTCCACGACTTTCCTCTGTGCCAGCCTGAGGCTAGAGCGTCCAGGTTTTTCTCTCCTTTTTTCTGTCTTCCCTCCCTCCGAGGAGACCCCAGGTGCGGTGGCCCTCATGGATCCTGGACCCTGTGCTTCTCAGTCTGGTGCCGTGAACCCCAGCTGCACCAGGGAAACAGGTCAGTGACATCAGGTCCCCAGCCATGTGGTTCCCCTGGGAAGATGGGCTTGGAACCCACCAGGCAGTGCTCTGTTTAAGTCTGGACCCAATGAGGACTTTGCCACCTGGTGGAAAACATGCAACTCACAGCCTTGGCTGTCTCACTAAGCTGGAGAGGAAGCAGCAAAGCCTTGCTGCCCCAGAGAGGGTCCCAAGCAGCTGGACCTCCAGGTCCTCTTGGGGAACCCTGGGGGCCCACCATGCCTCTCCCCGCCACACCCTCACAGGAAAATCCAGAAATTCCACCTGACAGCAAAGCAGCCCCCTTCCCAGCATCCTCGGGCGCTCTCTCCTGGGGCTCACAGAGGTGGGGGACCGTGAGGCCCTTCCCAAGGGCTGCTAACCTGGGCAGCACCACAGGAGCACCTCTATACTCTGGGTCTTAACTCAAGCTGATGCCTCTGTGGCCCCCTGTGGCTCTCCTCGAAGGGCAGGTGTCAGGTCTCTGGTGAGTCACAGGTGGCCTTTCTTGTTGGGGCTTTGCGTCCTTCCTAGGAGCCCAAGACACTCGTGGTGGTCTGGGGAGCTGAGGGCTGAGGGCTGTGTCACTGCGCCACCCCCACTGGGTCTGGTCTCTTCCCTGCTCCTTCTCTGAGCCCACCTGTAAGATGGTCCTTCAGATGCCAGGCCCCTCAGCTCAGAGACCACTTGAGCGTGACTCTGGGCATGAGGGGGAATGGGCACCTGCTGCTGGGCTGCCCCAGCCCTGCTGTCCCTCTGCAGCCTGTCCCCTGGCCCCTGAAGATGAGTCCAGCAGCCACACTCAGGGCCACTGGGAAGGGCCTGAAAGACAGACTCGGTGAGTGTTGGCCTGGCAAGTGGTCCCAGATGGGCATCACTGCTCCCAACAACCTGAGCAGGGATTCTGCCTCACTGGGGAGGAAGCATGGCCCTGTGACCTGGATTTGTTTCACATGTGCACAGGACCTGCTGTGAGTTCTCACAAGGCCAGGATGCCACCACTATACACCAGGCCCACCTGTCATGCCTTGAAGGGGAGATGGAAGAACCCTGCATAGGGACTGCTTACGCCGTGAAGCCGTTGACCATGTGCGCGTATCTCAGGATCATCAGGTCCAGCCAGCCGCAGCGCCTCTTCCTGCCTGTGGTCACCCCCCACTCGTGGCCACGGTTCTGCAGCAGATCTCCGATTTCCTGCGCAGGCAAGGGGGCATCCACATGGCTCAGTGGCCCTCGTGCCTGTGGTCTCTGTGCCTTCTCCTCCCACTGCTGCCCCTTTCTTGACCTGGGGATCCCTGAAGGTGCACTCTGCACAGGGTCACCCCCATGTCCCCCGCCCTTGTGTCCCTAGCAGCCATGTCCCCAGCTGAGGTGCATGGCACCCAGCCGTGCCTCCCAGGAGCCCCAGGCTGCACCAGGGAAACTGAGGTCAGGGACCTCAGACATCAAGTCCCAGCCATGTGGTTCCTGAGCTTCTCGTGGAAAAGGGGCTCAGAACCCAGCAGCAGTGCTCTGGTTAAGTCTGGGCCCAACAGGGACTGAGCCGGCAGGGAGGAGCCTGGGCCTGCAGCTCAGCTTGGGGACAGCAGACCTTTTAATCTCATCCACCTGTGTCTGTGCTGCTCGGTGAAAGCCCCGAGGCTCTCTGGACGGCCCCTCCTACCCATCACAGTCTGAGGGTGGGGCTGTGCTTTCAGCCCTGTCCTAGCTTGGCCTGAGCCGGAAAAAGAAGCCCCGAACAGGACCCAGCCAGCCCAGCCCCAGGAACAGGCCAAGGAAAGCATCCAGTGTCCTCTCTAGAGGAGCTAGCTACTGCAGTGAAGGTGTCTGGGGCTTCCGGGCATGCTGTGTCTGAGGTCCCTACCCTGCGGGGGTGAGCAGAGTGCAGGATGCACACCCGCACATGCACCCCGCCACAGGAGCAAGCTGACCTTCAGCCCATTCGCTACCTGCCTGCCTGTGTGTGTGTGTGGGGGGGCGGTGAGGCTGAGCAGGGCCCCCAAAGCCCCACCCTGCGGCCTGAGGCTGGGCACTCACATTGATCTGCTCCGTGGGGAAGGCTCCAATGCCCACACGGGTGGTGTAGGCCTTCACCACGCCGTACACATCGCCTATGTTCTGGGGCGGGATGCCCAGCCCTGTGCACACGCCACCCACTGTGCAGTTGGACGACGTCACAAAAGGGTAGGTCCCTGCAAGACAAGCCACAGGCTGGAGTCTCGTTCCCCCCTGGTTGCCCTGGGCCCAGGTGCCTCTCAGCAAAGGGCAGGGGCCGGGTCTACCCCTGCGTGCCATGCTGTATACAGGGCCATGCAGCTTACATAGGAGTGTGGGGTGAGGGCAGAAACAGGCTGTTCCCAGTGTGGACCAAGGTGGCCTGGTCCCCCTGGTGTCCACTGCTGTGCCTGTGGGCTTAGGGATAGCCCGAAGTGTCCATCTGCAGCTCAGCCCTTCTCTTCTCCCTGACCTGCTGCCATTAGGAAAGCTGGGACAGCAGCATCACTTCTGTGGGCGTGGGTGGCACCATGGCTGTGACAGAGGCTCTGCTCACCCCACGGCGCTCCACAGGCAGCCAGTCCCCAGCGTACACAAAAGGCCATCGGGATCCGGAACCCAGGACAGAGCGGGGGTGGGGACAGGGGCGGAGAGCGTACCGAAGTCGATGTCGAGGAGGGCAGCGTTGGCGCCTTCCACCAGGACCTTCTTGGGGGGGCCGTGGAGCGCCTCGTACATGAAGTAGACCCCATCTCGGACCATGGGTCTGATCCGTTCGGCAAAGCCCTGCAGGGACCACGCCAGGCGGTGCTGATAGGCTGCTCCGAGGAGTCCAGCAGTCATAGCAAGGGAGGAGTGACTCGCCAACCCTGGGGTGCCCCACTTACCTTGAGACTCTTGAGCTGGCCTTCGACATCTATCTCCAGGCTGGAGAACATGGATTGGTGCTGGTGGGCCAGGTTCTTGAATCTGTGCAGGTGATCGACACTGTCACACAGAACTTTGCCCTGCAGGATCCCAGCCCCCTCCTCTCCTGCCAGACACCCCAGTACCTGGTGGAAAATTCATCAAAGTCCGACAGCAGGTCGCAGATGCGGAGACCTGTCCGGGCAGCCTTGGAGGAGTAGGTCGGTCCAATTCCCTTTTTGGTGGTGCCGATGCTGAAAGACAGGACCGGGTGTTGGCGAGGACCCCTGGCCCTCACCATGGCCTGCTTCAGCCCTGCCAGCTCCTGCAGAGCTGGGGTCCCCCAACTGATGAAGGTCAGGCAGGGTGACGTCCCAAGAGCATCCCTGAAATTGCACTCAGGACACCAAATGTGGGGCTTTGTGGGGTCCCCCATGCTCAAGTGCATGGCTTCCACGTATGCAGGGCTGGTGAGGGCACAGCATTCAGAGCCCCAGCCCTCTGCCTGTCCCCAGCAGTGCCCTTGCTGCCTCCAAGCTGCCCTTCCTTGGCTTCTCCCGTGCTGGGCAGTGAGGATGCTGCTCTTGAGCCACTGCTGCTTCCCCCAGACGGAAGTGCTGGCTGTGCCCACCATCCCCAGGGCCTGCTCTTAGCACGCAGGCTGCTCACCATTGCTATCTGTGCCTGGCTGTGTGCCCATGTGAGCACAAGGCCCACTGTAGATGTGCCTTTGTGTGTAGGTGTGAAGGCGTGTCTGCACGCATGCGTGTAACCCATGAGGACAGCAGCTGGAAGTGGGACCTGCACGTGAGCCTCCCCCGGTCTCTGGTTGTCAGAGGTCCTAGCAGATGTCTGAGTGCACGCTGAGTGCCATCCCGTGCAGGGGCAGGATGTGGGCACTGGCTGGGGCTGGGTGGGCAGGGTTGCTGGGCTGCTTCAGCTTCTCTTTTCCCGGAGGCCCTCATGTGCAGCCAGGGTGGTGCAGGCCAGGGCAGGGACAGCAGGGAAGCCAGCAGGGACAGTGTGGGCCCTGAGAGGTGGGCTGTCATGGGGGTGTCCTCAGGGGCTTTGAGTGGAGTCCCCGCCCACTGCACCCAGGACGGACGTGCCCGTGGCCCAAGACCCAGGAAGGGCAGCGGGCCATACTCACTTCTTCCCCTCCTGGGCTTGGCGTTGCACTTCCTGCAGCCCGTCCACCGCCTGGTGGAAGTCGAACACTGCCGGGCCACCAGGTGTCAGGGGGCGGGAGAGAAGCAGAGGGCAGAGGTCTGTGCAGGTACTCGGCGGCGGGATGAGCCGTCTCCCAGGAAGGGTGAGGGTGTGGGCATGACCCCTGGGGCCCGGGCAGGAGCAGAAGCTGGGGTTCCAGAACCTCAGGCTCCCCTGGGCCCATGCAGGTGGGACTGCGTGATTCCCTGGCCTCAGTTTCCCTGTCTGCAAATGGGGGTAGTGGCTCCTGACCCAGATCTTTGGGAAGGGTGAGGAACAGGTGTGGGAGCTGTGTGGGACCGGGCAGGATCGTGGTTCAAAGCTCACCGAGGTGGGCCCGGTCGGAGATGATGAGCCGCTTCTCCCAGTCCTTCAGGCCTGCAGGGACACGGCACACGGGGCGGCCTCATGGCCCGCTGCGTCCACAGGTGCCCTGTGCCCAGGCCAGGCGAGCCCACCCAGCCCCGCCAGGGTGAGCATGGGGCCAGGAGGCCAGGGGTCCCCCGCACTGTGCACAGCATGATGGCCCTGCCCAAACCACCTCCTCCCGGGCCCTCGCCCCGCCCTGCAGCACCCAGCCCAGTGCCGAGAGCCAGGATGCTCAGCTCTCTTTCCAGGCCTCCTCGTCCGGGACGCTGGCGGAGCCCCAGCCACCCTGCAGGCCAGGGCGGTCCGCGCCCCTGGGCCCACCTTTCTTCTCGTTCTTCTCGGCTTCCTCAAACAAGCCCGGCAGGTGGACGACCACACCGTTGCCTGCAACACAGCGACGCCACACGAGGCTGAGCCAGGCCCAGAGCCTGGGAGCCGACGCTTACTCTGGCCTGCACCTGGCCGGCCGGGGTCACAGCAGCCAGGAACTGGGAGCAGCGCAGCGTCCTTCTGGGTGAATGCGTGCGCCAGGTGTCGCCTCGCACGACTCACCCTGACCCAGCCTTGGAAAGGAAGGGACCCCTGACGCACGACAGCATGGGTGAGCCCTGGCACATGACGCCTGGTGACATCAGCCAGGTGTGAGGTCCCCAAGTGGCAGACTTAGAGGCAGGAGCGGGACCGCGGTTAACGGGCTCCGGTTTCAGAGCTGCCGTCCGGGTGGGTGGCAGGTTCTACGCATGGACAGTGCGATGTTGCACAGCAATCACTTCCTTGCCGTTTACCCAAAGCAGCTGAAAACGGATGTCACACCCAGGCCTGAGCACAGTGCCTAGGCAGCTTTATTCCTGCCTGCCCACCGCGGGAGCAGCCAAGGTGCCCTTCCCTGTGTGGAGCGAGGAAATGAGGCGCACCTGACAGTGGAGGGGCTGTGCAGCATGCGACCCTGGTGTGGCCAGGAAGGTCAGGCAGGTCAGGGTTCGGGGGGCAGGGCTGTGAGCCTTGCCCCACCACCAGGCCAGACCAGCACGGTGGCACTGTGCCAAGGGCCATGACCTCAACCTGAACTTGGAAACGGGACAGTTTTCTACCTGAGCGAGCACCATGAGGTTGTCCCCTCAGCTTGGACCAGTGTGGGTAGGACTGTGACACCACCAGTGGCCGCTGCCACTGCCTCTGCCCACCCTGTTCCATGGAGTCCAGGCATTGCCCATCCTGGGGTGGCAGGTAAGAGCCAGCTCAGTCTTTAAACTATAATGATACAACTTTATCTTTGACACTGGAAAAGACAAAACCATGAAGGCAGTAAAGTGATCAGTGGTGGGCAAGGTGAGCAGGTGACACGGGGTATTTTAAGGCAGTGACACTGTCGTGTGTGACACTAACGGTGGACACGCATCACTGCACATGTCTACACCCCCCGACCACCCCAGGGGACCCAGTGCGAACCCTGGGTGGGGCGACAGCGGTGGCTGTGTGGCTCCTCCATGGTGACAGGGTGTGAACTGGGGGCTGCAAGTGCAGGGGATGGGGTCGCTGGGAATGTGCTGTGCCCGCCCCAGTTTTCCCATGAACCTGAAACTGCTCTAAGGCATAAAGTCTTTTAAAAGACTAGAAATTGATTTAAATGGTAAAGCTCACTGAATATATTTTGCTACCACACCAAAAAAAAAAGGTAAAAGCAGCAGTGTGGTATGAAAACACACACAGTGGGCAGCTCAGCAGCAGCCTGTGCAGGTGGAGGGAAGGCAGTGACCAGCAACTGCACAGAGCTTCTGGTGATAAAACAGTTCTGAAGTTGGCTTCAGGGCAGCAACCCCACAGAGGACTTTATGACTCCTATGTCAACCTCATTGAAAGGATTTTTTACCAAAACAGCGTGACTATGCGAAAGGGGAACCTTGGAAAAGCATAGCCCCCACGTCCCCCAGGACCCTACCGACCCAGCTCTGAGGCGTTTTCCATCCACATAAACTGAGGTGGGGTCCACAGAGGGGTCCCACGAGGCTGAGTGGCGGGCAACTCTCCCGAGGTCACACAGCATGCTGGTGTGTCTGGCTGAAGGGGCCTCTGGCTCACCATCAGGAGCCCAGCAGAGTCCCCCACTGCCTCCCAGGGGAGCCCCTTGCCCCACTGCCATGCACGGTTTGGCTGAGGGGAGGGGGAGCTCAGTTCAGAAGGGAGTGACCTGGAGACTGTACAAGTCACAGCGAGCGGAAAAGGTCACCTAAATGCCACGGCATCTGGAAATAAGCTCGTGGCAGAGGTGGTGAGCGTGGAAAACCCCCTGCTGATGGCTTTGCGGGGTGCCTGCCATGCTGGTTGTGAGTCCACTCACTCGTGCTCCCGGTGACCCCGTGGCCCGGCTCTGGCCATGGCCCTGACTTGGCCTCAGCGTCTAGGCAGATGACCCTCCCGGGAAGTGACCAGGGCCCAGCAGGATGAGGCCAGTCCTCAGCCGGTGCCCCCTCTGCTTCTGTACAGTAGGCAGAGGCTGTCATCCTGGGGCACAGCCAAGCTGCTCCCATCCCCTGCACTTCCTGAGGGCTGGGGTCAGCTAGATTTCTAGGGTCTGGGAAGAGCTGGAAGGAATGGGCCAGACAGAGCCAAGCCTGGCTGGGGACCAGGCAGAGGTCTACGCACACGGGCTAGGAACTAGGCTAGGAACTAGGCCAGGACGGCTCCGAAGCCCTGATGGAGGTGGGGAGGAGACAAGAACCTGGGGACCAAGGTGGTTTCACTTCTCACGGGCACTGAAAGGTCACAGGTGGCTGCAGTGAGGTCAACAGGGGGATGTGCACTGAGCCTGGGGCAGCTGGGGGACCGTGGGGCAGGGGGTCCCTGCAGCATGGACTGGGCCCTGGGGTGGGGAGCCTGTCAGGCACTGGAGTCGCACGGTAGGAGGCCAGCCTGGCTCCCAAGCGTACCCAGTCCACACTGTGGAGCTGTGCTCGCCCAGCACACGCACCAGAGGTCATGAAAGGCACATCGGTGGGTAGACTTGTGCATGCACAGGCAGGAGTCCAAGCTCAGCAGACTCCTGTGCCCTCTGACCCCGGGGCATCCCGGGCAGCACCACACTGGTCTGCAAGGCCCCCTCCTGTCTGTTCCTGCTTGGCCTGGTTGGTGGCTGGCTGTGGGGGACTCCTACACCAGCTCCTGACGTCCAGGAAGCCCAGGGCTGTGGGCAGACCGCATATAGGGTCTCCTGAGCCCAACTCTGGGCCTTCCGGCTCAGGCTGCAATGCTAGGGTGGCAACAGGGGACACTCACCGATGAAGGACACGGCCTTGGTGTTGATGATGCCGCTGGGCAGCAGGTGGAAGTCATACTCTTTGCCGTCTACCACCACGGTGTGGCCAGCATTGTTGCCCCCCTGGGGACAGAGACTGAGCTGGCAATGTCCTCAGGCTCCCTAGGCACCAGCAGACAAAGCAGAGAGGGGCCCCTGGGGAAGCTCACAGGGCCCTGTCCAACAGGCCCCTGCAGTACAGGCGTGCTGGTGGGCAGATGGGAACGGGACCCCTGACCCTGGGCGCAATGGATAGGGCTGCACCTCAGGCAGGCAGGCGGACCCACCACGGGGACACACATGTGCTGGTAGGCACACAAGGGGCCTGGGGGTGGCAGCGCCTCCCTTCCAAGGATGGCCCACTACCACACAAGGGACTTGCTGGCTGACTGATCTTCAACCTCCTCCTTCCTCCTGTCCCCTGCTAGGCTCACCCCGGCCCCAAGACCTCCGATGCCGCACCTGTTATCTGTGCCTTACAGGGGCCCAACAGGCTGCTGATGCTGACCCCACCCCTCCCTGCCTCCCCAGGCAGGACCCTCAATGCGGCTGCCTGTGGCTCGCATGCTTGGCGAGTCCAAGCCTCCTGGGTCCTCTGCTGAAATAGCTGGGTGGAGGTGGTGATGCTCGGGGCCCTGAGGGCCCCCACTTTCGCAGCGATCACTGAGGAGAGGGCTGGAGTGCCACGAACCCAATCCCCTCCCCATCCTCCAGCCCGGAGAGACGGGCCTGCTAGAAGGCCGCCCCACACCACGGCCCCAGATGTGATGCTGAAGCGTTAGATGTCAAGCGCATGGGTGAAGGTCTCCCTGGGGCTTCTCCCAGCAGCCTCCAGCACACCCACACTGTGATGCTGGTGATGCCTCCTGGCCAGGTGAGACCCTCCCAGATCCACCCAGGTCAGCCTCCCCGCCTGGGGGCCCCGTCTAGACGTGGCTGACTACACGGCAGTGCACCTCCTCCCAGGGCACCCCCAGCCGGCACTGGGCCATGCGGTGGTGGCTGTGGTCCAACCTGGCATGGGTGGGCTCTGTGTGTGGATGATGAAGATGCTGAGGGGCCTGTGGGGAGCAAGGGCGTGGAGGGGACCTGTGTAGCCCCTCATGGGGCACATGGGCAAGCTGTTCTGGGGGCTGCCTGGAGGCAGGGAGACAAAGGAGGCTGGGGGCACAGCAAGAGGAGGAAGGAGGAGCTGAGAGATCCCTGAACTCCCTGGGGGCTTGGCAGACGCTGCATCCTCTCTTGGGTTTGTGGGTACAGCCTGTGGGATGGGCCAGGCCCACAGCGGACCCTGCAGCCAGGTTGGGAGACCCCTCCATGCTCCTCTCTCACCTGGCATGTGCAACCCCTCTGGCTTGGGAAGCACCTGCGTCTATGACCGGTGTCTACCGGAGGTGAGGTCTCCAGGGACCAAGGTCCCGAGAAAAGGCGAGTCTGGGGCAGAGCCGGCAACACACCATCCTGGCCCACAGCCTCCTC
This sequence comes from Heterocephalus glaber, assembly GCF_053883595.1. Taxonomy (NCBI): domain Eukaryota; kingdom Metazoa; phylum Chordata; class Mammalia; order Rodentia; family Bathyergidae; genus Heterocephalus; species Heterocephalus glaber. The sequence continues at coordinate 40,940,065 of NW_028258379.1, read as the reverse complement.
CGTGCAGTGGGCAGACCTCAGGGACAATGAGGTGGTTGAGCACTGCCTGCCAGGGCAGCTGGGGGCCAGGAAGCCAGACGCCCCGGGAGGGTGCCCAGGACCAGGCCAGCTGGCAGAGGACACAGGAGCACACCGCCTGTGTCGGGGTAAACTCGGGTGCCTGGGAACAGCACAGCATCACAGGCCAGCAGGCATCCCATGACCTTGGGCCAGTGCCCGCTGTGGAGCCCAGGCGTCAGGGACAGGCACTTGGGGAGGCACTAGCCACGGGGCTTCCAGCAGCCCTGCAGAGGTCACCGACCACTGGAGGGGGCGGGGCACTCGGACCTGCCCGGCTCGGCAAGAGGAAGCCATGTGGTGCCCTGAGCCCTGCAGGCTCTGCCCCCATCCGGGTGAGCAGGCTCTGGAGGACGCTGTGCCCAGAGCTAGCTCTCATCACATGGGCATCAGCCCGGCCACCGTGCAGTGTGAGGGCCTGTGTGCTCAGCCTGCGATGGCCACGTCTCAGCGTGCAGTCTCCTTCCTGGGCCCTTGCTGGCATCACCCTGGGGGCCCCTGGGGTCACCGGCAGCCCTCCTGTGGCTCTGCCTGGGTGCTGGGCCCCAAGGAGGCTGACCTCAGGGCTGGATCTGCATGGCTCTGCCTGGCTCCCCACCTGGAGGCCCGTGGCTTGCCCTGCCCTCCTGGGTGCTCCCAGCGTGGGCCCCAGAAGCTCCTCCCAGGGCAGACCCTGGGTGGAGTGCTGCGAGGTGCCTCCCCAGTGGGCCCTCCATGCCAAGCTCCCCTCCAGTCCCCAGCCCTCGGCCCACGTCCATGCTCCCCCGGCTCCAAGTCACCCTGGGTGCAGCAGGGCCGACTGCATCACAGGCTGCTCCATCGGCTTGGGGGAGGTCTCACCTCCTGTGCCCTGGGTGCTCCCGGGCCTTAAGGCTCAAAAGCCACCCTCCTGGGGCTGAGGTAGGGGCCTGATGGCCAGGCCCCAGCACCCCCACGAGATGCCGCACTTCCTTTCGGTGTCTCCTTCCAGGTTCCCTCTGGGAGGCCCTGGGCAAAGTTGGGGAGGATGGAGCCTTCATCTGCCTGTGGAAGCACAGGGCAGTGTGGCCATGTGGCCATGCTCTGTGGCCAGCACCATGGTGGTGCAGAGGTGGCAGGGGACCTGCTTTTGGGAGCATCTCAGGTACTCCAGGGGGCCCAGAGCAGCCTGGAATCTCTGGTGAGCACTTGAGAAAGCTCTAGAACCCTGCAAACCATAGGACAGGACCCCCCAAGGCACAGGACATCAGCCAGAGAAGACACAGGAGCCCCTGGGACCTGGTGCCCACATTTGTGGTCCACCCACGGGGCTGTGGCTTCCACCACCAGCCTGAGGTCGACCCAGAGAGTGACCTGAGCCAGGCCTCAGCCCTGGCCGGAGCTGGGTGGTCACGGACATGAGTTCATAGTGGACAAGAGAAAGCTCCACCAGGCTCCAGTGCCCAGTGTGCCCTCAGCTGGCCATCCTCAGAGGAAGGAATGGGTAGGACATGGAGTAGGGCGGGTGTGGAGCCCTTGCTCTGTGCCCACTTCACAGACCACCTGGTTCCTTCAGCCTGGCATCCTCTGTGAGGTCAGGCCCTGGCATCAGACCCGGCTCTGGCATCATCGTTTGGCTATGCTCCTGCATTGTAAGGACAGGCAGCCCCGGCTGGACCCTCAGTGCCAGCCTCTAACCATACCAGGGTGGCCCTGGGTGCACAGAGATGGGGCAGATGCTGGGAGGCCGGCAGCAGGCAGGAGCCTCACTCCAGGACAGAGACAAGTGCAGGAAGCTGGGTCCCTGAGCATGTGCAGAAAACAGGGGTCTGTCACCGGGGATGTGGCATGGCCTTGTGGGGCGGGGCTGGCTGGGTGCCCACAGGTGAGGCAGGGGTGCAAGCCCAGGCTCATCATGCTGGGCAGGTGGCTGTGGTTAGGGAGTTAGGGCCTGCCTCAGCTTCCCCTCGAGTTTCCCGAGATGTGAGGGAGCTCTATGGAGCCCCATTCACGGGCTTGTCAGCAGGCTGGGGGGCACCCGTGGTTCCACTGTTAATTCCTGCTGAGCAGGCATCCACGGCCCCTTCAGCCCAGGACAGGGTTTGATCTCTGTAGGGGACAGGCTGGGGGAGAGGGTTCTGAGTGGGCCCAGTGACAGGTCCTGTCAAAGGGTGGGAGTCACGGGGCCTAGCCTGGCGACCTGGGTGAGGGTTGTGTCAGCAGGGTCCTCTTGATGGACCTACAGTTTGTGTGGATGGTGCGGGGCAGGGGCGCCCTGGAATGACAAAATTCTGGACGTGTACCCAGCTACAGGTCTGAGGGGTGGGGGTCAGAGAACGGGGGACTGCCCCACCCTAGGAAGCACTTTTCACAGCCACCCACAGGCCTGTCCAGAGGCTGTATTCTCGGGCAGCGGGCTGCGGCCACCCCTTTCCTCCAGAGCTCCCACAGCCACTCCTGAGCCCAGCACCAGGCCCCGGTGCCAGGGAAGAGTTCCACCAGGTGCACCTGCCCCAGGGGTGACTCCAAACACAGCAGAGCACCCAAAGCAGACACTGCATGGGGCTGACAGCACACAGGCAGCATGGGCAGGGTCCCATGGGCGAGGGCAGTGGCCCAGAGTGTCCACCCAGCACCTGGAGCACTGCAGGTGCCCATGCCCTGTGCAGGTCCTTGGGGACACAGCTGTGCCTGGCTCCTGCGTGGCTCCAGTAGACCCTGGGTCGCCCTGGCCAGAAGTCTGGGCTCCTCCCTCCCCAGGTGCCTGGGATCCTCTGGATTCTGCTCCAGGTCCTTGCCCCAGACACTCAGCCTGACCGGGTGCGGCCAGCCTGAAGCTGCCCAGACCCTCATGGCTGCAGAAGGAGGAGGGAGGGTTCTCCCGGCCTCAAGTTACCCGAGCCCGAGCCGGGTCCCACACCCCGGGGCGGCCCAGTCACTCTCACGGCGCGCCCTGCCCACCCCTGAGGATCGGGTGTCCCCAAGTCAGCACTTGTATTTATAGCTCTGGCCCTGGGCTACCCTGGGAGCGGGCAGCATGACGGGGAGTGTGAGTGGCTCGAGTGTGCCGGATCGTGGGCGAAGCGCCCCAGGGAGCCGCTCCCGCGAAGACCTCCCAGGGGCGCCGGTTCCCGGGGAGGGGGGGCTCGCCGGGCGGTGGGGGACCCGGCGCCCGGCCCGCACCTGGCAGCGGCTGACGATGTCGGCGTCCGTGGCCAGCAGGTCCACCACCTTGCCTTTGCCCTCGTCCCCCCACTGCGCGCCCAGCACCACGGTCACGCGGGAGCCGGTCGCCGCCGCCTCCTGCTGCAGCCGCCCCCGCTTGACGCCGCCCGCGCCGGGGGGCCGGTCGTTGGAGGCTCGGGTCCCCGACATCTTCGTCCGCCGCGCTGGGCCGCCCAGGAGCCCGCGAGCCCGCGCGCTGCGCCATTAAATGGGCCGTCCGGGGCGGGGCGGGGCGGGCAGGGGCGGGGCGGGGCGGGCAGGGGCGCGCGTGACTCGGCGCAGGTCCCGCCCTGGGGCTGCCAGCACTGCACTGGGCGGCAGGGGGCGTGCGGACACCGGGCGTGGCCTGCGGGAAGCAGGGCGGGCCACGCACGGCGCCACATCCCCGCCAGCCAACGCGGAGCCTCCCTGCCAGCGGGGCACTCCGGCGGACACCGCCCCCAGCGGCAGCGGGACCACGGAGGCCCCAACTCGAAGACGCCCGCCCCGCTCAGCCGCCGGCCTGTGCGCGGCCCTCAGCCCCAAGTGCAGGCAGAGCGGGACCTCGGCCCTCAGAGGGGTCGCCTGATGCGCACCGGCCATGGCAGCGCCGGTTTCCAAGAGCCTGACACCAGCCCTTCCTGATCCAGCCCGAGGGGCCTGGGGACCCAGAGAGGCCATGGTCTGTGCGCTCCCAGACCCCCGCGCCTTCCCAAGTGGACTGGTTTAGAGAAAGATGGCGGGAGAGGAGGCCAGCCCCGAGAACAGGCTCCTCCCCTCCCTGTCCCTGCCCTCTGTCCTATGGGCCGAGCAGTCAGGGGCCTTGAGCTGCCAGACTGCGTCCCCAGGAGAGACCTTCTGTGTTAAGGGGACACGTTCTCGCCCTCGCAGTGCCACCAGGGGGTGACAGATGGCCGGGTGGGAAGCAGCTGAGCCAGGGGCAGCAGGCTCCAGACTGACACTGGCACAGGTGGGACCCCCTGGAGATGGGTGGGGGGACATGCGGTGCTTCGTAGGCGAGGCGGGGGCAGGATGGTGGCTGGAGACATCCAGGGGTCCTGGAGCTGGGTTCAGATGAGAGGAGCATCGTGAACTTCCAGGTCTAAAGTCACATCGGAAAAGGGGGTGCAGCTGTCCTTCCTGGGGAGACCCAGGGCCCTAGGCTGGCGGGAGTGAGGCACCTAGACCGTCCCACCTTGGGGGCTCCGACTGGCTGTGTGGGCCAACGGCGACCTGGGGCACTGAGTCCCAGGGGCCCAAGACTATAAATACCACAGGCCTGGGGTGGGGAGACAGGCACTTCTAAATACAGCCTCCTACAGGCCCAGCAGCTGGGCACGGTCACACGGCCCAGCCCAGATTAGATCACCCACCCCGCAGCCAGCCTGTCCAGGGGAGATGGGCTGTGGCCTTCCTGCTGTGACCTGGGACCAGTGGCCTCCACCTGGCTGAGGGTTCAAAATCCCCTCTGGGGAGCAGGGCACGACCACCAGTGGGCTCCTGGGAGGACCCCGTGGGACACCCAGATACCCACAGATGCCAGGCACCCCCACAGTGCCTAAGGGTTCGGTGTGTAGCTGCTTAGCTTGCTTCCGGGGAGCAGCAGGAAGGCAGGCTCTGGGGAGGCCTGGTCCCTGGCAGCCCACGTCGAGCGTCCAGCGCAAGTGCGGCTCAGAGCTGTGTGCTCTGGGGGCTGCAGGAGCGGCTGGTGGGCCAGGCAGGTGCACACTCGGCCTTGGAAACTCATCTTGCAGGTTCCTAATGTTAAACCTGAACTCGGCACACAGCCACAGCCGCCATTCTGCTAGAAACCCACAGCAGAGGAAGGGGTGCAAGGTGGATGTGAGGGCCAGAATGCAAATTCTCAGGCTTTGGTCACAAGGGAGGTCCCACTGGGGAGGACGCAGTGGAGGCGGGACTTGGTCTGGACCCACGGGGAGCTCCGTGAGGGGCAAGCCCTGCTCTGGGCTACAGCCCTCAGGAGCTGGAAGCCTAAGTGAAGAAGCCTCGAAGAAGGAAGGGTGCAGGTGGCGGTTCCCAGGGAGTGTCCACGGGGCAGCAGTGATGACCAGGGCTGACTGTGCCCGGCAGGAAGGCTCTGGAGAGACAGCAGTGAGCCAAGCCTGGTCGTGGCGATGGCTGTGCCACCTTATAAATGGGCTGAAAATGTCACTGCTGGGGTGGGTGGGTGTGCACACCTGCCCTTCTTCCCCCAGTGGCTGGGACTCTCCACCTGCCTGTTCTAGTGCCCCCCACCTCCACGGCCCCTGGCAGATGCTTGTTGAATGACTGAATGATGTTTACTTGACACCAGCAGCACCACACCCACCATGCTCCGGGCCGTGCTTGGCCGAGGAGGAAAGCAGGCTTCCTACCACAAACCTGCAGTGCTGGGGCCTCTGGGTGTGCGGCACAGGCTCCCTGGTTGGTGCTCAGAGAGATTCTGAGAAGGCCTGACCCAGGCTGCTGGGCATGGCAGGGGACAGCATGTCCAGAGTGGGCACTGCAGAGCACTGATGCCTGTCCCAGGAGCCAGAGGGGCACGGCTCGACTTGTGTCCCCTTTGCTGCCCAAGCTGTCACCTAGCTCCTGGCTCCATGACTGTTGCTGTCAGTGACTAAGGGGCCATGGCCAGAAGCCCACTGGCAACTTTAATTCAGCCTCTGGTGCCAGACACAGAGCCCTGTTCGGGCCCACCCTGCTGCTGGTGGGTCTGGAGGCCGGGACAGCTAGGGCTGAACCGCTGGGGTCTGCCCGGTCCCCTGCCGCTTCCCCGCCTCGGCTGTGGAGCCTGCGCCACCCACTCGTGCTAGGCCCCGTGCCCCTGACCTCCACCTGCCGCTCTCCGTTCTCATCACCCATCCCTCTCCCCACGTCACCCCAGCTGCTGCGAGGGGAGCCTGGTGTGGACTGGGCCCCCAGAGCACTGTCCGACCCCACCCCTTCTGCCCCAAACACAACAGTCATGGTGGCCCAATGCTGCTCTTTATTGGTCAAAGTCCCTGCTGCTTCCCACCTCGGTGGCCCACCTGGGGCCTGGGCAGCTGGTCTTGGGGGATGTTGATGAAGTGGCCAGTCCAGGTGCAGGGCCTCAAGGCTGCCCTCAGGGGCTGGGCACACTGCCCATGGCACTGCCTGCTAGCCCACCACCCAGGCCCAACACAGCTGCCTCTGAACAGCACAGACTCAAGAAGAGCCATCTTTCAATCAAAAGCCAGCTGAGGGCCGGGCAGGGTCACACATGCCTGTAACTGCGGCCTCACAGGAGGCTGAGCCAGGAGGGTCCCAAGCTGGAGGCCGGCCCGAGCAACTTACCAAGCCTGTCTCCAAAAACACAAAATTAAAAAAAAAAATCCCCTGGCTGAGCTGGCGAGGGCAGGGCTGCGGGGGGAGGCAACACCTTCCAAGGGCCACAAGGCACCCAGGGAGCAGGGCTGGGTGACAGGGTTGTGGGCTGATGCCAGGTCATAAACCAGGTCACAAGCTGTGTGCGTGCGGGTGGTACAAGGGGCGCCAGCCCCTGGCGCTGCAGCCTGTGGGGTCCTGGCCACGACGCCACCGGGAGCTCCGAGGCCCCCGGCTGGGTAAGGCACGGAGTCCGGCTCCTCGGGGCCCAGTCCCACCTGGCCAGTGGAGCCTCCTTGCAGGATGTCCCGGCCACTGCAGTGCCATGGCTGTGGGTCCCTCACTTGGCTCTGGGCTTGGGCCGGAGGCCTGTGGAGCAGAGGAAGGGACATCACCGGCAGACCTGCTGGGGACGGCTCCAGGTCCCTGCGCCCCAGGGCCCAGTGATTACAGGCTCTCCAACCCACGCCCACTGTCTGCACTGTGGTGCCCACCGGGCCTCTCGGGCTGGAGCTCTTGCCCGCTGTCTCCACCCACAGAGGACCAGGGCCTTTACCAGGACGCCTGGCTGGCTCTGCAGACCCTCTGCCCAGCACGCTCTGTGCTCCCTGAGTCTGCCCTGTCACCATCCTGGTGCCTGAGTCCTGGGGTCTGTGGGGGATGCGGCAGGCTTGGGTTTGAGAACCTCTTTCCCAAAGCAGCAGAATACGAGCAGAAACAAACTTCATAGAGGGCTGGGGAAGGAGCTCAGGGGCTCTGCATCTGCCTAGCAAGCACAAGGTCCTGAGTTTGAGCCCCAGTTCCAACAAACAAAAAACTGCTGAGAACACAGCAGGTGGGATTTCAGCGCCAGCCCTCTGACAGGAACGGGGATGGGCCAGGCCCAAGGTGGGCAGGGGCTGCAAGGCCACCAGTCAGAGAGACACAGAGCAGCCAGACTTGCTGTACAGAGGACACTGCAAGGTGCCACAGCCACTTAGTGGGGTTGTGGACAGGACTTCCCAAAACACCATGCATTTGCCACAATGGCACTGCTGGACAGCTGCACACATGGCTCAGTTCAGAGCACTCTGTGGCGTGGCTGAAGTGGCCTGCACGCTCGCCTTGGCCTTCAGAGTCCCCTGTGGATGGGCCTAGGGCCAAGCATCAGGACATCCTTGTGACCCTGCAAGGGTCTAGAGCTGGGGCAGAGCTGCCAGGGGAGAACAATTCTGTTAGGTCTGCAATTCCAGGGAGATGGTGCAGTTTGCTCTGATCTCTCTCAGATGCTGAGTTCAGGTCTGTCCAAAAGAGAAGCTAGGAGACAGGCAGTGGGGTTTCTTCCCCTGCCTGTGGCCACCCAGATGGCCGCTCCCCGAGGTGACCCCAAGGGTGGGGCACACGTGGCACTGGGCCCAGCACCTATTACAGGACGGTGGCCACGTGGCCTTCCATGCCACAGGCAGCAGGACACCATTGTCCCCACTCCGGGCACAGCTGCTGGAGGGCTGCGAGGCCACATTCCCACCTCAGGGGATGCCACAGCCCTTCAAGAAAATGGGCTAGGGCTTCAGATCAGGGTCCAAGACCAGAAACCAAGCCAGGGGCAAAGGCTCAGGCCATAACAGTAGCGCCAAGCATAGCTATCAGTCCTCAGCCAGGCGGTACACCTGTCATCCAGCACTCCGGAGAGATCAGAGTCCGGTTGGGCAACCTAATGACTGACTGGTACCTGGTACCTACCTGTCTCAGAATAAAATATAAGAAGGGCTGGGGGCATAGCTCAGTGGAAGGCCCTCGGGTCCCGTCCCCACTCCCACAGACCTCATCCCTGTGCCCCTGCCGGAGCCTCAGCCTGGTGTGAGGAGGGGCAGGGCGCCAAGTGGGCCCTGAGCTCTCGCCAAGCTCAGATGGGGTCAGGCCCTCTTGACCTCTCATGGGGCGCCTGGCTTCACCTCAGCCCTTCAGGCCACATGGCCCCCGGTGGTCCTGTCCACATTCGCTGGGAGGCACCTGCCCAACACAGAGCCGGCTATGGGAAGGGAGGGGCCGCCCACCCCATTGCAGCCCCTCACAGCCTCCCTGGGGACGTGCGTGGCCAGCACCCGCACTGCAGCAGCCCCAGAGTCGCCTAGACTCCGGGCAGAGGGCGCCCCCGGGGAGGTGGGGTCAGTAAAGCTGCAGGGCCGCAGGGGCAGCGGGCCACGGTTAGGGCCAAGACCGGGGCAGGAGCAGCCTTGGCCCCCTCCCTCCCACGGGGAGCTCCACCGCGTCCCTGGCCATTGGTCTCAAGGCGGGCGCTGAGGCTGCATCCTGCCCAAGTGGAGGTGGCACAAGGAAGTGGATCGGAAGGAGCCGCCACCAAGGGCTACAGGAGGCACCTGCCACGTGCCCCAGGGGCCAGAGCGAAGCCAGGTTAGCACCCGGGAGGGCCGGGCAGCAGGCTCAGCCCAGCGCCCACCACCGTTAGTGCACACAGAGCGGCTGCGTACCTACCTCACTGGACCACACACAGCCTTTTTGTTTTATTATCATCAGAACCAGGGGCAAGCTCTGCTTTTAAATGAAAGAAAAGCACTCAGAAGCTTGTCCCAGGTGACAGAGGGGCTGCTGTCCTCGGGTGACAGCACTGGCACCACCCCCGGTTCTCTGCACGGAGCCCAGTGCAGGGTGTGCCGGGCCTAGTGCCAGCCCCGTGCAGCCTGGCGTGAGCTGCCCCACTCCCTGCGGGGCTGTGACGGTGGGCAGAGTGGTTTGCGGTACAGCGATGCAGCTGCGAGGCCCTGAAGCGCCGACCCCGTGTGCCCAGTCCCCCTCCCTCTCCCCTAGGTGCTCTGGAGCTGCAGCACCCTCTGTGTAAGGGAAGGGACCTGTCACCAGGTGGTGGCCGCGGGAGGGGGCGGCCCCGAGCCCTGGCCGGAGGGAGCCTCGACTACAAGAGCCCGACCCCCGAGACCCACTTGCCACCCAGCCCAGCCCCGAGTTACCCTCCTGGCTCCTGGAGGGGTGCTTCTTCCTCCGCCTGCTGGAGCCCTTTGAGGCCCGGCCCCAGGCCTGGGCCCTGGGGAGGGTGCCAGACCCGGACGAGTCTGTCACTGCGTGCTCAGAGGACTTGTCCAGGGATGTGTCCAGTGCAGACTCTGGGGCTGTGTCCTCCCTGTCCTCATCCCCACTCGGTCCTATGTCCTCTGGTGCCAGGCTTGTGCTGTCTGCCTTGGCCTGGTGGACACCCTGGGAGGCCTTAGGGTTCTCGTGATCCTGGGGTCCTGAACTCTGTGATCCCAGGGGCTTCTCGATGGAGAACTGCAGAGGCTTCAGGGCCTGTGAGTCTCCCAGGGCCACCGGACAGGCCTCCTTGGAGGGGCAGACGTTCAGGGCGTCCTCGGCATCCAGAAAATCACGGGCATCGACATACCAGGAGGAGCGCCGCTCCAGGCGTGGTAGGCCGCTCTCCTCCCCAGGGGGCACCGGGCTGCGGCTCACAGCATCCCCAAGGTCCCAGCCCTGTGGCTCACTGGTCACTGTGACGCGAAGGTCCAGATCCGGGGCAGGGCAACCTGTGCCACCTGCGGGGCCCTGCGCAGTGTCACTGGCAGCTGCTGTGGGCGGAGGGCTGCGCGGTCAGCGAAGGGCAAGGGCCTGCCCCCTACCGCCCAGGAAGTGCTGCCAACCCTGCCTGGCTGGCTCTGTTAATCTCTGCTGTGCCGGAGGCCCCAGTGGGGCTTTCTACGGCCAGACTGGGTCCCAGTCCTGCTGTCCGCAATGTAGGACAGCAGGGACACCCTGGGGACCACAAAGACTGCCACTGCCCCCAGGGCCCGGGGGAAAGCTGCCCAAGAGTGGGCCCCTCCCCTGGCCTGCCTGGGCCACCACCCGCGTCTCGAGCCCTGGGGTGTCTGTGGACGGGTCACCGACCCCCAGCTCTCCCGGTGCCCGGGGCTGGATGGAGCTGGACAGGACCATCCACAGACACGCCCCCAGGATGGCAGTTGGGATTGCCCCTGCCAGGGTGCAGGGGTGGGCAGCACTCTTAAGGTCACAGGGCTGCAGGATGGGACCAGGGGAACCATGCAGAAGCGGCAGACGGGCTCACCAGGCTCCCGGGGCCTGACGGGGTCCACGGCGGCCACCTTGCTGAGCCCTTCGGCGTCTCCTCGGCCACGGGCCGTCTTGCGAAGCTGGAAGCCCTTTCTGATGTCCGCCAGCAGGGCATCGATCACACACACCTCCTCCTGCCTCCCAGGCGCCTTCCTCCCTGAGGAGCCAGGGGCCCTCAGAGAGCTGCTCTGGGGACCCAGATCCCACCCTGGGGCCCTGGGGAGGACGGGTCTGGCTGGGGCAGAGCTGTAGGACTTGGGCAAGGGAGGACAATGTCCCCCGGTCCCTACCCCTGCCCCATCCCACTGAGCCTGGCCTCACCAGGCTTCCTGTCCCCGCCCTGGGGCCTTCGTGCCTCCTCCTCCGCCAGCTGCTGCTTCCTCCTCACTGCCTTCTCCACTTGCTCCTTCCTGTCCTTGTTCTCCTGCTCGGGCGGACAGGAGCCTGTCACCCACCCTGCAGCCCTCTGCTGGCCGGGAGCCCGCGGTGTGGCGAGGATGGCCATGGCCCCCTCCCCAGCTGCAGGGCTACACAGCTGGATCCACTCAACCCTCTGGGCATGGCAAGGGGCCACAGGACGCCAGTCTGGCCTCAGGTGGCCCCTCCCACCTTCAGGGCACATGTGAAGAGGTCCCGGAAGGTCCTCATGGTGCTGAACGTGTCCTCCAGAGATAGCTTCTGGGGGTCTTCACACAGGTAGTCTGCCAGCTCCAGCTTCTTCTGCTCAATGGCCTCGAACACCGAGTTCAGCTCTTGGCAGGTGGTGATGCTGGCCTGGGGGCAGGGGCTCGGTCACCACTCAAGGGTCGCCAGCCCGGCAGGGTGGGGAAGCAGCCATGGGGGCAGGGCCACCAGCCAAGGGCAGCCCTGGACTCGTGAGGACCTGAGCACCAGGACCCGCCTCGGGGAGGCCACCACCCTGAATGCCGCCTCTGTGCTCCCTTCCGGCCTGGCCAGTTCCAGGTAGGCACGCCCTCCCTGGAGCCCCCCAGCCTCTCCCGCCAGCAGCTGGGTCTGTGCCCACGTACTTGCAGGCACTGCTTGTATTGCTCCTGCACCTCGGGTACTGAGGCGGACACCTTCCGTTCTGTGTCCAGCAGCTTTTTCAGGTTAGCACTGGCCTCTGTGCGGATGATCTCCACATTGATCCTGAAAGGTGCCAGGGCCGGGCCAACTCAGGGAGAGCCAACACCCAGCCTCTCGGGGACTAGGGGGCCTGCATCCACACCCTGCTGGGGACCTGGTGGTGCACTGTGAACTAGGCCAGCAGGGTGGGGAGGTCAGCTGCCCTCCTGTCTGACTGGCCCCAAGGTCCGGCAGCTCCTGGGCCACAGAGGCATCTGGGATGATGGAACCTGGCAGGGCCTGCAGTCGGGGCTGGGGGCCTCCCCAAGCTCCACCAGGTGGTGGGACCTCGGAAGGTGACACGGCTGCCCTGGACTCGGTTTCCTCTGCAGAACCTTGGGGTGGCATGAGCCTGTCAAAAGGCTGTGCCAGCCCAGCCCACTCCCTGCCCCCTAGGCCTCATTTCCCAGTCTAGGCCACATGGAGACAAAGGCCACAGCAGAGGCGAAGTCCTGTCCCAAAGAGAAGGTCAGCACCCTGTCAGGCTGCAGGTTCCACAGGTGCCAGGGATGCGCTGTGACCTGAGCCAGCCCTGTTTGGAGCCTCTGTGGCTGGGGCCGAAGCTGGGGTGGCAGGCCACTGGGGGCTGGAGAAAGCCACCTACCCTGCTGCTTGGGATGGCTGCTCCAAGTCCCCAGCCAGCTGCAGGAGGTCTGGGTGGCTCTTTTCCACTTCCTGCAACAGGATGTGTCCAGTAAGGTTCACTCTGGGCCCCTGGACCTGGGGCTTCCCCCAGCTCTAACCCTTAGCAACTGAGGATCAGGAAACCCTCAGCCCGGGGCCTCCTGGGTCCTTCCCTGGTGCCTGGCCATGATCTCATGATGTTTTTGCTTTTCTTAGGGACTGGCCTACACCAGACAGGGCTAGGTGTCCTGGGGAGGGACAGCGGCTGCAGGAGGGGTGCTGCATCCATCCCCGGTGCCTGCCGGGCCCACCTCCAGCACATGGTGCAGCAAGGTCACACGGCTCTGCTGGGACTTGGTCTCTGTGAGCTTCAGCAGAGTGCTGATCTTGAAGCCGTCAGCGTTCCCCGTGTGGCTGCCCTGTGAGGGACCAGGAGTGAGTCCCCTGCCTCCCCAGGCTGGGCATCCACACAGGGGCACCTCGGACTCACGTAGTTGAGGAAGTTCCCGATCTTCAGGATCAGCTGGCAGAAGATGGGCAGCCGGTGGCTGGTGAGCAGCCCTGTGGGGCCGGCAGTGGAGAGGGTGGGAACGCGGCCCGAGGCCTCCTTGCCTGGTCACCCCTCCCGCTCAGTGCTCTCAGCGGCTGTCCTGACGCTGCACCGAGTCTGTCCCCTCCTGCGCCCGGCCTGTCCCTCCTTCCTCCCCTGCGGAACTCACTCTCACAGGCGTTTAGCACCAGCTGGGCCTTGGGCCGCACCATGTCCAGCATGACAGCCGTGCCCTCACAGAGCAGCATGCACTCGATCCGCAGCTGGTAGCTGCCGGGAAAGAGCGGTCAGGGCCGGGTGCCCCGCTGCAGTCAGTATGTGCTGGGCACAGAGCGCTGCTCGGTCCGCATGCACATTCCCAGGCCCGCCCAAGCCTGATTCCTCACGGCTGGTGGCTGGGGTGCTGGGGCATGGGAGGGCTTCCCAGGAGGAGCCCGCCCTAGAGACCCCTAGAGGGGCCCCAGGCCCCTGCTCTGCAGGGAAGGGCTGGGGATGAGGGGGCCACGTCTGCACAGCCCCTCCGTCTTGCAGGGCTCGCTCCCCTCGGCCACACTCACCAAGGGACGTCCAGCAGGAGGACGTAGAACTGGTCGGCGCTGGCCAGCTTGGCTCGGTCTTCTGTGAATGTCCGCAGGTTCTCAATCTGCCGGGAGAAGGCCCGGGCACAGGATTTGCTGTACGTATGCATATGCACATGCGCTGTGCACACGCACGCACACACACACACACATAACCTACACACACACACATAACCTACGCACACCAGCTCCTGCCCTTTCCAGGAAGCCCTCCTGCACTGTTCTCTTTTGGCTTGTGTGCTCACTGCTCCGGGCAGGGTGGCCTGGGACCCTCCCCTGCCCTGTCCCCACGGGGAGAGCCAGGACAGGGCCTGTCCTGTCCTCTTCGTGGCCTGGGAGCCCAGCTGACCTCGTGCTTCTCTGGCAGTAGCTTCAGGAGCTGTTTGAGAACCTCCACGTCGAACATGGCCGTGTCTCCGGCCCGGATCATGGCAGTGACCTCCTCGTTGGAGCTGGAGGGGTGACGGGACAGGGACTGGTGAGTGAGAAGCCCCTTGGTCTCCTGGGGCCTCAGTCGCAGGGCCTCAGTCGCAGGGCCTCGGGTGGTCAGTGGCCAGGCCAGCACTCACCGTTTAAACTGCTTCAGGAAGATGTTGAGATTCAGGCTCTTCTTGGGGTCCAGAAAAGTAACCTGGAAGACCCAGCAAGGCTGGAACCTGGAGGGCAGCCAGTGGGGCCCATGCAGCCCATCCCATCCCGTGCCCACCTCCTTGGGCTCCTTCCTGGTGGGGGCGGTGGTGCACTCCTTGGGCTTGGCGGTGGGGAAGGAGAAGAGGCGCTCGATGCTGGAGAAGTCGAGCTCCACCTGCTGGGTGCCCGGCCCGCTCAGCGTGGCCCACATGGAGTTTTGCTCTGCAGGGAGGGGCTGGCGTCAGGCCCACAGCCCGGCCAGGGGCAGCGCACAGCGGAGTCCACCCACCCCAGTGCTGTCCTGCAGCCCAAACGTGGACACGCCTGCGTACACTCCTGTGTCTGACGGTGCAGGCAGAGCCCCCAGGGCCGGTTTGCCCTGGCAAGTGAGGTGGGCCCCTCACAGGCCAGCGTGGGGACAGCCTGCGGCTCCCTGCTGGGCACGTGCAGCCCTCACCTTGGGCCACATTGGATGGCAGCTTCTGCCAGTTGAGCTTCTTCATGCGCAGCGTTGGGGGGTTCACCCGGCGGTGGCTGGGGACCCAGGTGGAGCCCAGGCCGTGGTCCACCTGGGCCACAATGACCTCCTCCATGCCAGCTGCCATGGGGAGCCCAGAGATGCCGGGGCCCCAGCCCACTCCAGGGGGCAGGGGAGGGGGAGGGGGTGGACACCCTGTGCCCGGAAGTGGAGGAGGAGGTGGGGGCAGGGCGCTGCCACAGCCAGGCAAAGGGGGTGCAGGTGGGGGTGCCGAGAAAAACGGGCTCCCCAGGCTGGGCAGGGGGGGAGGGGGGGGCACTGGGGCAGACGCAGCCCCCAGGCCTGGCATGGGGTGTAATGAGGGCTCGGGAGTGGGGCCCAGGACAGGAGGTGCAGGTGGGGGCGGGCGGGGTGCCCGCTGTTGGGGGGCCACCGGCTGTGTGGCTGTCACGTTGGAGCTCTGGGTGCTGGCCACCTGCTGGCAGGCAGGAGCCACTGCTGGCTGCGGGGTGTCCACAGCCCCAGGGGCAATGGTTTTGGGAGGCCTGTCCCTCTGGCTCCGGTCGAGGTCAGCCTGGACACTTTTGTGGGCCCGGTCCTGGGGGCTCGGACGGGGCCGCCCTTTGGCAGCCAGCAGCCGCTCGACCACCTCCTCCAGGGTGCACTCCTGGGCTGTGACACGGGAGGGCACTTTCAGGTCAGGGAGAGGCCGGGGAAGGGTGGGCAAGTGGGCCAGGCTGGGGTGGCAGGCTCGGGGTAGCCTCCCCGCACAGCCTGAGGACAGTGTCTTCCCAGTGGGCTGTGCCTTCCGCTCTCCTGGTCACTCACCGTCGCTGGCCAGGAGCACGGCCCGGTTCACCAGGCTCTCCAGGGCCTCCCAGAGCAGCTGGCCGGAGCTGCCTGAGGGCTCCAGGTGCAGGAGGCCCTGCAGCACAGACAGCAGCTGGGCCGATGCTGGGGAGCAGCTCACCTGGGCAAGCGAGAAGGCAGGAACCCGGTCAGCGCTCCCCACCTCTGCCCGGGGTGTCCACACCCATGAGCCCCTGTGTTCCTGGTGACGGGGGACTGTACTGTGCGTTACAGGGTCTCCACCACTCACACTTCGGGGAACACGCTCCGCCCAGCGGTGACAAATGAAGGTGTCTCCAGATGCTGCCAGATGACAGCGTGCACGTGTCCCCGCTGAGGGCCGCCAGGCTCAGGACTTGGGACCCCGATGATGGCCGCCAACTACGAGGCCCAGGACGGTGCAGCCTGACCCCGGGCAGTACAGCCCCCATCCACCTGCAGGGCGCCCAGCTCTGTGCCACTGCTAGGCCCTGCCCCTGCCCTGTGCAAGCCTACCTTGTGGAAGAGCGAGGTGAAGACTTCCTGGTGGCTGTTCATGTTGATGCCATCACACACGTGCAGCAGCTCCTCCTCGTCCTCCACCCTGGCCTCCTCAAAGGCCTCCAGCTGGATCAGCAGGTCGGCATCCTCCAGGTCCCTAGGCGGAAAGGCCGGCTGCTGACCTGCTGCCCCCACTGGCCCCTGGAGGCAGCTGGGGTAGGGCTCATGGGTCTGAGCCTCGCATGACCTCCACATAAGCCCGGAGGGGAGGGGAAAGGAAGGTGAAGCCCACCCCAGGCCGGCCTTTCACAGCCGTGCTGGCTGGGGCTGACAGCGTGAGCCTTGTTCGTCTTGCCTGGCCAGTGAGCAGAGCCCTCAGCAGGCAGGGCCAGGCCCTCAGTGCCCACCTGGGCATGGGCACCCACCCTGCAGAGCTTGGCCACTGGACAACAGCCGCACCAGCCGGCGTCCCTGGGGCAGTGTGAGCCGAGGTCAGGACAGGTGCTCAGCTGGGCCCAGGTCCACCTGGGTGGCAGGTAACTGAGGCGAACGGTCCTGTCAGTGTGCTCGAGCTGCATCTAGGGTGTGCTCACACTGACACCTTGCCATGTGCCTGCCGCTGGCATTAACTGGGGTGCTGTGCCAACCTGGAAGCCCAATTTCTACGGCACCCTTGACAGCGGGCTCAGGATGGGGCACAGGGCAGTTCTAGGAGCCACCTGTCCCCTGGAGGTGCAGTGTGGACAGGCAGATGGGACTCCAGGGTCGGGCCTCGCCTGGGAGGAGCAAGGGGGAGCCACAGGGCCGGTCACAGCAGAACTCACCTCAGCCGGTTCAGAACGTCCAGCAGCTGCAGCCCTGGGGGGACAGTGGGTCAGAGGGCCTGGGGGCTGCCCCCGGACACCCACCGACCTCTTGCGCCTGGCTTACTTGTACTGGACCCCTTTCCCTCCCCTCCTTTGTCACTCCTGCCCCACAAAGCACCCGCTCACAGGACATCAGGGGACAAGAGGAGACAGCATGCCAGACACACATGGTGCCTGTTCAGTGGTCCCGGCCTCCTCCACCGCCCAGCCGGCCTCAGACTGGAGCCAGCAGGGTGGACATCCAGGCGCTCCAAGGCCCGAGTCAGGCGGAGGTGGCCAGAGGCTCCGGGCCCCGCGACAGTGCCTCCCCGGGGATGGGGCAGGTGGGCGGTTACCGATGAACTCGCTCCGAAGCTGGGTGCGGGTGCGGAGGTCTGCGGGGCCCAGGATGATGGCATTGACTGCGCTAAGCAGGGTGACGACATAGGGCGCGTTGTCGCTGTCGGACAGCTCACTCATGATGACGCTGAAGCGGTACTGCTGGCTGCACACCATCTGCAGGCCAAGGCGGTGAGTGTGCACCGGGGTGGGAGGCCCCGCCCCCAGCTGGCCCTGCGCTCACCTTGTAGTGGTCCAGGGCATCCAGTGTCAGCGCATGGCCCTCAGGTGAGTAAATGCACAGGGCGGCCAGCAGCTCAAACACCTGCTTCTTGACCATCACGTTAGATGTGTCCAAGGCTGGAAGGGGTGGATGTCAGCCGGCCCACTGTCCACCCTCCTGGCCAGCATGGCCCACAGGGGCCACTGCCTTCTGACTGCAACTCAGAGCCTGGCAAGTGGACACCAGGGGGCACCCTGGGCTCACCATGTGCTGGGCATGGGGCCTGGCCTGCTGACTCATGTCCGCACCACCCTGCCTCCCACACTGCAGGGCCACCCCTGCAGGGCAGAGCTTAGAGGCAAGGTCAGGGGCCAGCCAGTGCCCTGGGGTCAGCCTCGGCGGGCCCAGCCCCTGCTGCTAGCTCTGGGTGCAGTGCTCCCCAAACAGCACCCCCTGTGCTAGGTCACGCAGCCTAGAGTCCGTCCTTGTCCCATGAGCCCTGGAGTTCTACCCTGTGCCCAACTTGGAAAGTTTTGGGGGTTGTTTCATTGGCCCCCAGACAAGAGCACAGCCAGGGCCTGGCCAGGGAGAAGGCTGACTGGCTGGGCCCCGGGTTGAACGGAGGGCGGCCTCTGGTCACTCGGCCACACAGGCCCTGGCCACCCCCATGGCCCTGCCCTATCCCTGCCCAGAAACCTGGCCAGCGCGGGAGCCTCTGTGGGCCTGGTTGCCACCCTGGAGCAGCACAGAGGGTGGGCAAAGGACACACGAGATCACTGTCCAGCAAGGGGCTTCTTGCCACAGGTCGGGACCAACGTGGCCATGCCCAGGAGACATCTGGAGGCGGTGGTGTAAATGGACGGGGTGGAGGCTGTGCCTGGTGCCTAGCCGGGCTAAGGTGCAAGAGCCTGGGGCTGGGATGGGCCCTCACGTGGTCACTGTGTGGACCAGGACCTGGGGGCCGAAGACGGGGCCACTGCAGGGCTGGCAGAGCCACGGGACAGAGGACGAAAGGGACAGCCATGCAAATGGTGGGGACGTCCTCCGCCCTCCGCCGGGGAGCCTGCCCAGCTGGCCCAGCCCAGCCCGTCCCGTGCTCACCCAGGGAGAGCCGGCGCACGTAGCCCTGGTTGCTGAGGATGTACCCGATGCCTGGCTGCGAGTTCAGGACGGCGCGCACGCAGCTGACACAGGTAAGCTGCAGCAGGGCATCGGCGATGCGCGACACCCCGCGGCCCGACAGCCTCGCCAGCGCCTCAAGCAGCAGGTCCAGGCCACTCTGCTCCAGGAACTGCACCATCCAGCTGCCATCGCTGCTCTCCAGCCGCTTGCGCAGGCCCGAGTAGTTGACCACGGAGGGCATCTGCAGCAGCCGGATACACAGCTCGGGCTCTGCGCTCTCCAGGTTGGCCTCCGTGGGGTCTGAGTCCTGCGGCCCCAGCTTCTCCTTCAGCGCCACCCACTTGCGCTGTGCACCCTCCTTCACCGACATCTTGTCAAACTGCAGGACAGGACAGGGAGGAGGTGGTCAGGGGACAGGAGTGACCCCCAGGCTGAGAGGCGTGGCCACCAGGAGGTTTCCCCACTGCTTCCTGCTGAGAGGGCTGGAAGGGAAGAGGGTTAGGGCCTCTCAATGAACAGGAGGACCCCAGAGCAGATCCAGGGAGGAGAAGCTGCATCACAAACCTCAGATCCTGAGCTGGGAGGCTTGGAGGGGCCCCGTGGGCAGCTACGCTGGCTGGAAGGCCACTGACTGGCAGGGACGATGCTGCTGGAACTGTGTCTCTGAGTCCCTTCCCGGCCGGGGTGCGTCCCAGCTGCCCATGGCCTCGGCTGAGTGACGAATGCTTGGTGCTCACCCAGGTGGGCGGCTGTGGTCTCCCCAGACCACAGTTACGGGGGTGCACAGATGAACTGGCACTGGGCCCCAGGGGTCAGAGTGTGGGTCTGACTCCAGGCCAGGGACACCCCAAAACATGGTTTTCCTAAGCAGAACCATGGGGCAGGCAGACAGCATCCTGCCGCCACCTCGAGCCCCCCTGCGTGGACCCAGCTGGCTGCAACTCTGTCCCCACTGCAGCCCCTGGGGACAGCCTCAAAGGTCAGGGGCATCCCAGGCCCTCCTGCGACCATGTACGGCTTCGATCTTATATTTAGGGCCTGAGAACGGCAGCGTGGAGCCACAGGAGGGTGGCCCTGGTGGGCAGCACTGGGTGGACTTGGCCCCACTGGAAGGGCACCTTCCCCAGACCTTCCGCTGTGGGGCCATGGAGGAAACACTCAGGGAGGCCAGGTCTCGTACCCACTGCTCCACCATGGAGGACAGCGGAGGTGTGGCCAGACCCCAGGGGTCACCGGCAGTCTAAGTGCTTCTGTCCGGTGTGGCTCTGCTACAAGTCCTGCTCAACTTGGTAAGCTGAGACCACAAAGGGGCCGCCCAGGGCCACCCAGGACCCATTTGCTGAGCAGGGTGGGGAGACAGGCACCCCTTTCAGGTGCTCCTGGGTCCCCAGGGCCCACTTTTGCTTGGGTGAGGGTCCTGCAGTGCCCCTGCCTGTTCAGAACACAGGACAAGGCTCTGTCCAGCCCCTCATCGTGTGCCTTGCAGCTGCCCTGCTGGGTCAGGGGTGGACAAGAGGTAGTCCCTCCATCCTGTGAATGGACCCGGCTTAGGTACCACCCGCAGCCCGGTCACTCAGCCTAAGCCTTGGTTTCTGCATCTGTATCTCTGGCTTCAGGCCTGCAGGTGATGGAGGCACCGGGTGGATTCCACTCCTTCCTCGGCCCACAGCCTGAGCCCCTGCTAGGCCTCAGAAAGCGAGGAGCCTGCGGTCCTCCCTGGACCCCCATGTTTAAGCCTAAGGCCCACCCTCGGTCACCTGTGTCCACTCACCCAGATGCACAAGACCTTGCGGCCGCCTCTGCCCACCCATTCCGGACCCTGCCGTGGGCTTCTCATCGCTGTGGACTCCACGCTGCTGCAGGTCCCCAAGGCCCAGTAGGGAGGAGCAGCAGCTGCTCCACCGTGAGGAGGAGCAAGGCTGAGTGGCCTCTGGATGCCTGACGCCCACCTTAGGCAGCTGCCTGAGGAGCTGCCTGGTGTGGGTCCTCCCTTCCCCACCCACTCTCCGCCCTGCTGGCCGGAGTCCCTGCCCCCTTGGCACAGGCTGAATGGACGCAGCGTGAACCCTCCCAGCCAGGCCTTGGCATCCACAGTGTTCACTCCAGCTGGGAGCCTGAGCTCTCCAAGCAGAAGGACCTGAGCTGGACATAACAGGGCCGCCCAGAGCTTCGGTGCCCAGGCCCCAGGGTCCCCAGATACGAAGGCCAGGGTGCTTGCTGACCTCAGGACTGCCCCAAGTGCTGCCCAGTCCTCCCCACCTGTGTACCCCTTGTCCCTAGAACTACAGCTCCCTAAAAGGCCCCAAATAATGGGCACCCCCTTGGTCTGACGGTGGAACCTGGGCAGGAGGTGACTGTCCAGCTGGGCCAGCAAGCTCGGCTGGACACCCAGAGGCCCAGGTGAGAGCCGTTCCCCCTGATGCCAGCAGACTGCACAACTTCACAAAGACCGGTGGGGTCAGGCCCCAGGCAGAGACGCGACCCTACAAAGGCCCTGCCTCTTCGCAGGTGACACTGCAACCCCATACGATGGGCAGCCCCGGCAAAGGGCCGACCTACACCCAAAGCCAAGCAAGACCCCGCACGACTGTGGGTCTTCATCAGTGATCGACAGCTTCCATAATTTTTGTCCAACAAGGAGCCACAAAGCCCCAAGCTATAGGAGCCCCTGCTTCCCGTCAGCCTTCCTTTCTCCACGGAGACTAAAGCTCCCCCACCCCTGCTCGCCCTTGGGTCTCTCTGTCAGGCACAGAGGTGGCTGCAATCCTGAACAGGGCCCTGCCAGCCCCAGGGCACAGGACGATGAGGACCCAGTTTACTGGTCTCAGGGGCATAGTGCAATTGGCGACAGTGCCCCAGTGGGTACCGAGGCCAGCCCAAGTGGAAGCGTATTCCTGAGCTTGCCAGCGGTGCCCTGGGCCAGATGCCCTGGGCCTCTGTTCTCTATCTGCAAAGTGGGGACAGGGCCAGCAGGCACTCCAGGAGTGTCGGGAACGTGGGCCTTCGGCCTTCGGCTTTGGGCCTGCCCAGCCCTGGGGCTGAGGGTCTGGTTCCCAGCCAGGCCTGGCAGGGGACTCAGCTCAGACTACCGTTTGGGAGTGTGGCCTCAGGGCAGGGCCCTGAGCAGGAATTTGCCTTAGCAGTGCTTTTACCCAGCACCTTCCAGGCTCCAGTCAGCCAGACTGCTGAGGAGAATGGAGGAAGTGTCCCATGGCCCCGCACAGCACCCCCTGGCCCCAAGGAAGCTGCTGCGGGTGGGGCTCATCCCTCACCAGGATGACCAGTCACTGGCTCTTCAGCTTTTGCTTTATCTGTTGACTGCAGGGCCCTCTGCCGGGCTTTCCGCTCAGACCAAGATTCCTGCAGGTGGGGTTTCCCACAGGGCCTGCCAGGGGCCAGCCCCTGCAGAGGCAGGGACTGGGGTCCAGTCAGCCGCTGGCCACCCCCTTGGAGGTGGCTCTTGGTAAGACATCTGACCCCTCCCTGCACCTGGGCACCTGGCATGGTGATGCCTGTACCTCCATTCCACAAGCCCAGGCAGCAGCACTGACTCAGGGTGCCTGAGGCCACTGCCCTGGCTGGGAGTCGTGGGTCCGCCCACGAATGGAGAGGTGGGGTGACGGTGACCCAGACCTCACAGGTGCTCTCCCTGGCCCTGCTGTGCACACGGAGCCAGAGGGCGGGGGGTGTCCAGGTGGGCTCTGGGCCGTGCACTGCCTGGAGGGACCCCAGCGAGGGCAACCGGTCACTGGCTCCCAGGTGGCACAGAAGGGTTCCCTGCCCTTGAGCAGCATGCTAGGCCTGGGGACCTGTGGCTCCTGCCAGGTTCCCCAGGAGGGACAGGCCAGCTTCAGCCTGTGTCGTGGGGTCCTGGGGAGCTGTGTCAGAGGCAGAGGAGGGCAGGGGCACTTGGGGGTGGGGAGGCAGCTTAGAGGGCCCTGACAGTACCAGAACAGAGGCTGGGATGCTTCTGGGATGGGGCTGGGGGTGGGCAGAAGGAGGGAGCTCATCTTCCATGGGTGGGCAGAAGGAGCAGCAGGAGCGGGATTCCGGAACCTGGAGGCAGGGGCTGCAACGCTATTTTTAGCTCTTGCAAGAACCTAAATTTTTCCACTGCCTGGCAACCCTCAGTTCTTCAGAGCTGCACGGTCCCTGGCAGCTCCGGGGGTTCTGAGGCAGTCCCTGCAGCTGACCCCGTCCACTGTGACCTCCCCTCCTGCCAGCTAGTATCTCCTTCCCATCAGGCTGCAAGCCCCCCGGGGGACTGGGGCTGCCCTGGAAGGGTCACTTGCAGCAGGCTCGCCTGGGCAGGTCTGGAACACCCAGCTGCCACCTGCAGCCCCAGGTCAGGACAGCCACCTGAGCCTGCCTTCATTCAAGGAAGACCCCGGACCACTGCTGCTGCTCCCCAGGGCAGAGAGGCCAGGACGGGAGGGCATGATGGTGCTCTCAGCAGCAGGTTAAACAGCAAAAAGCAGGGAGCATAGGGCCAGGGATTCAGCTCAGTGGTTCCACCGCCTGCCTCAAAAGCACAAGGACCTGAGTTCGATCCCCGGTACCAAAAAAAAAAAAAAAAATGCAGGGAGCAGGTGCATTAAGTAGGGCTGCAGCCACATGTGGGGTGACATGTCTGTCACCAGGACACCTGCCTGATGCCAACAGGAGCAGGAAACAGGATATGCCTGCCAGAGCATGGTGGGTGCTACCCTTGGGCTGCACTCCTGTGCTGGCACCACGTACTGGGGTTCAGTGGGCAGGCAGGGTGGTCTCCGGGTCTCCCCTCCCCCAGCACCATGCTCCCCGGCCCAGGGAGGACAGGAAGGGTGGCGGCCCTGCACCAGGAAGCCAGGTTTCGCTTCCATCTGCTGCGAGACAATGCAGGCCCAGGCTGCCCTGGACTTGCTGTCACCACAGGGCCCCTCTCTGGGCCCCGACTCCCCAGCTGGACAAAGAGCAGAGTCAATGCTTGCTCTCTGAGGGCCTGGCCGCCCGACAACCTTGGGGTTCTGGAGAGGCTTGGGGAATGACAAAGACACCTGAACACAGCACCCTGTGGTGGTTCCACTCAGACACGGAGGGCAGCTTGGGCCAGGGATCTGGCAAGGCAAGGTGATCCGGACTGGAGGCCTCCTCTGGTGCCTGGGCCCCTGTCCTTCCCTCTGCAGATGCTTCACTGGGCCATGGGGCACACCCAGGAGAACTCAGGCCACCCCAGGGTGCTGTGCTTAGGTTCTGCCCTAAGACCGGACACTGTGGAGACTCGCCTCCAAAAGGCTGCTGTGTCCCTCCTATGCTACGCTGTCCTCGGAAAGGCCTCTCCCAGCCCGGGGCAGGGAGGCTAGGACTCAGGTCCTGGTGGCTGTGTGCTGGTGCCTCAGGCCCCAGCCTGTGGGCGGGGTGGGAAGGCTGCTCTCTGCCTACCCCATGCCAGTCCCGAGGTCCCTGTCCCCCATCCATGTCCCCGCTCCGGGCTGCCTTCCCAGAGGCAGAAGGAACAAAGATGGACTGAGAGTGCGGGAGGGCCACAGCTGGCCCAGCCTGGCACGGCCAAGGCATCTGCCAAGGCCTGGGGCAGGGGTGGCTCCGATTCCGGGCAGGACGAGGCTCTGCCACTGGCCCGCAGGCCCTGGACAACCACTGACCTCCTGACCCTGCCTGACAGACAGAGATGAGTGTGTCAACATCAGCGGGGGGCAGAAGGAGACGACAGGCCCTGAAACCACGTGAAGGGCTGGGCCCTGACTGCCCTGTGGCTGGGCTGGCCACCTGGACCCCACTCAGCCACCTGGGCCCGGCGGCCAGCGCCAGCGCCAGCAGCCTGTCAGGCCCGACCGGGCGGGCGAGGTGCTTGGCGTGGGCACAGCATGCCTCTTGGCAGCCCTGGCTGGAAACTGAGGGTACCAGGCCCCGGGAAAGCCAGCCCGTTCTGGGCTCACCTTGCTCATCTGTGAAGTGGCAAGGAAGCGGGCACAGGGGCACAGGCCTGCGACCCCAGCACAGAGGACACTGAGGTAGGAGGATCAAAAGTTCGAGTCCCACCTTGGCAACTCCGTGAGACTGTCTCAAAATAAAAACTCACAAGGCCTGGGGCTGTGGTGGATCCAGACCCACTACACCTGCAGCGCTGCTGGGGGAGGCCTGCACGGTCCCCACCCAAGCTGCCCACTCTTCGTGTCCTCTCTGGGGCAACCTACTGGGTCCCCATCATTGCTCCGCCACCTGCTGAAGGCAGCCCCGCCTCCAGCGCCCGCCTGCAGGGCCCGGTCCCTCTGAGCAGGGCATCCCAGGGACCTGTCCTGAGACCCCTGTGGACGAGGGAGGCAGGGACAGGCGAAGCACTGGCAGCACCCTCTCCCCGCGGGCAGCGGAGAGATGTCCGCCTCCCGCTGCTGGGCACAGGAGGCAGAGCTGAGCTGTACTTGAAGTGGGAACAGGGACACAAGGGTGGGGGGACGTGGCGGTGGGGGAGGCCGGCTGTACACAGAGGCCACATGCAAGGCCCAAAAGGACCCGGCCAGGCAGACAGGGCCATCAAGGCCACGGGGATGCCAGCCCTCCGCACAGAGCTAGCCAGGCCCAGGCCACCCCACTGTGGACACGGCCAAAGGCAGGCCCAGCAGAGGAGCCCCTGCCCCGTGGGCACAGCGAGGGCCCAGCGTGGCCTCCACCCACAGCCTCAGGAGGCCCGAGGGACGCACCCCCAAGGTGGTGTCCAGCTGCGGCACCTGCCCACCCTGCGGGAGCCGCTGTGCTCTGGCTGTCTCAGTGCTGAGCTGCGGTGTTAGGCCTCAGTGGCACAACTTGCAGGACAGGAGCAGAGCCCACCTCTCCCTCCCACCCAGCCCTGGCTTTCCCCTCGCCCTCTGCCTCCCACAGCTGGCTCTGCAGCCTTGGCCTCCACAGTGGGCCCAGCCGGGGACGCAGCCTCAGGAGCAGGCCTTCCACCCGCTGCACCCTCCGTCACTGTGGTGCAGGTGCCGGCCAGGTGTGGCCCGGGGGGAGTGGGCAGTGCTGTGACAGTCTCCGGGTGTCTTGGGGCCCCCAACCCTGCAGAGGCCTCCCTGCAGTCCTCACCATGCCAGCCTGCCCCTCCTGAGTGCTGCACTGCCCGGGACGCGGAGGCTGCCAGGGGCCCCATCTGCTCGCTCTCCTTCCTGCCACTGAGAAAAGTGGACGGAACAGGAGTGGTCTTGTTTGTCCTGTCCTGGATAGCATGGATGGGCCTTGGCTTCAGTCACCACCAGATGGAGACTCACCCCACCCTGCCAGTGGGCAGCCAGCAGCTGCAGGGGTCCAGGGCTGATGCCTGGGCTGGTCTGGGTCACACGGGGAAGGGGCCAGGGGGCATCCACCAGGGGAGCTGTGCCCGGCCTCGCCCTATCTGGAGACCCAGATGGGCCATCTGACCAGGACAAAGCCCTCCGTCTCCCAGGGTGGCAGTCCCTGGCCCCCAGGCCTGTGCCAGCTGTGGGACTGCGAGAGTGATGGGGGCTGTGTGCTGGTGTGGTGCCATCCCCGGGGGGAGGTGGGCACAAGGACCAGTACCCACAGCAAGGGCTTTGGGAGCGCCTCCTGCCAGAACAGGCAGAGTCTGTACCCAACTGCCTGTGCCTTGGTTTCCCCATCTGACAGTTCCTTATTTAATCACATCTTAAATAGTGGCTGTAAGAGGGACAGAGCAACAACCCCACAGAACAGGCCCAGCTGCCCCTTGCCTGGCCTGGGTCCACACTGGTAGCGGTCACCATGGAGGTCGCTTGTGCTGGGAGCTGGGCAGGTGGGCAGCCGGCTGGCTCAGGGCTCGGGCTGCCCAGGGACCCTCCTTACTCGGGCAAGACTGGTGGGGTGGAGGTCTCCACAACAGGAGGCCACATATCCGGGTCCCACCCTCACATCTCCAGGGACAGTCACCCTAGCCACACCTCTTGTCCTTGAGGTCAGGCGTCTCCAGGACTGGCTCTACCTGGGGTCTCCTGCTTGACTCCCCAACATGCGCTCCAGAAACAGAGCAGGACAACCCCACCCACCCACCCACAGGCTCCACTGGCCATGACTGCACCCACAGACGCCTGTGCGTACAGCCAAAGCAGGCCTGGGGGCAGGCAGCAGACACTGGCACCCTGGAAAACCACAGCCGAGCCCATGTCCTGCCTCTGCCAGGCCTGGCCCTGCCTGGCCCGCCTTCATGCCTGTGGTACGCCACTGTTACGCCTTGATCACCCGTCCCTCCGGAGGCCCCCACGAACCTCAAACTTTCCACCTGGGGAGCAATGGTACTTTGATGGAAGGCACAGTCTATTTAAGGCAAAGCTCCCCGTCCCCCTTCCGTTCCGAGGTAAGCATAATTAGCTGACAGCAGCACACCTCCACAGAGCCAGCTCTGAAGGTTAAAGTTCTGCCGTTCCGCCTGGGAGGGAGTGCAGCCCTCCACAGCAGCCCACCCAGGGGCCACCTCAGACCCCAGCGATGCCCCCTTGGCCCGCCCATGGGGCCATGACCACGTAGAGCTTGGGGGTCCTGAAGACAGAATGGGTAGGTGGACGGCAGTGGTCAGCCAGACTTGTCCCAAGAGGGACTCGCGCCCAACCGGGCTTTTTTTTTTTTTTGGTACCAGGGATCGAACTCGGGACCTTGCACTTATGAGGCAGGTGGCTGAACCACTGAGCTAAACCCCCGACCCCCAACTGGGCTTTTTAACTGAAAGTTCCTGCTGACCTGGTGGGTGGGGACAGCCCTGAAACCAAACACAGGCCCGGGGATTTAGCTCAGTGGTGCCGCTAACTGCCTCGCCAGTGCAAGATCCCGAGTTCGATCCCCGGCACCAATAAAAAAAAAGAGAAAACCAAACCCAACAGGAGGCCCCCGAGCCCTGCCTGAAGGTGCCCTGGGTCCCCGCCCTTCTCCTGCAGGAGAAGCCGCAAGCCTGACCCCGCCCCTCGCCCCCAGCAGACGGAAACCGAGGCCCAGACCGGGGGACAGGGCAGGTGGGCCGGGACTTCCCTACCCGGCCGGCTGCCTGGGCGTGCCAGCCTCCCGCCCAGGTCCGGGCCCTCTCTGCCGGACCCCTGCGCGTCCGGCTGGGGCCCGCGCCCCGCTCGTGCTGCGCAATGGGGCGCAGCGGGCCTCCGGGGCCCGGCGGGAAGGGGCCAGGAGCACAGGCCCGACCCTGCGGAGGGGCCTCGCCCCTAGGCCGGGCGCGGGGCCGCCTGTGCGCCTACCCGCGCGTGGGCGCGTGCAGCCAGCAGGCGGCTCAGGCTGGCGCGGCGGACGGAGTAGAAGTTTATTTTCTGAACTGCGGATGTGGTGGCTGCGGGCGGCCCGCGGACCCTGCCCCACCCTGCACCTGGGAGCCGGGTCCCGGCTCGCTGCCACCCGGGCGCCCCCGGGCTACGAGAGCTCCATCCCCAGGCCCAAGCGCGCCCTCGCTGCCTCCGGACTCAGTTTACCCCCAGACACCGGGCACGCGGACTCACCGATGGGGCGCTCGGCTGCGCGGGCGGGGCGGGCGATCAGCGCGGTCCGAGCTCTCGCGCTCCGGCTGGGCGGGGAGGAAGGGGCGGCACCGCCCCGCCCGCGGAGGCCACGTGTGGGGCGGCGCCCGAGGGGGCGGGGTCCCCTGACGTCCCAGGGCGGATTCGGGGGCGCTTGCGGGGCCCCTTCGGCCGACCCGGTCCCCGCGGAGGCAGTGCGTGGGATTCCCGCGCCTCCCCCGCTCTGGCCGCAGCTCGGAGCCCTGCTCAAGCCTGGGGAATGGCGCGTCCCCGCCTGCTCCCTCGTGGGAGAGGGCGCTTCCCAGCCTCCTGGGTCCGAGCCCATCCACCTGCCAGCCCTGTCCCGGGCCCTGCTCCAGCGCCCACTGCCCCCACGCTGGGCTGTGGCCGCCCGAGCCTCAGTTTCTCCGTTTGTCTGAGGATAGCCGTGAACACAGGGAGAAGGGTCGCCTCTCATCTTGAACCTGCAGTGTGGCCCAGGAACAGGGAGGGCTCGGACAACTAACTGCCCAGGCCTGAATGCGGGGGAGGGGGGTCCGCCCTGCACCCGCCCCACGCCCTCTGGCGTTCAATCCACTCCTGTGTCTGTGCCCTGCCCACCTTTCCTGGCCTCGGCAATCTCTTGGCCCGCCCCCAGCCTGTGCTGAAGGAAGGTCCTGAGCTCCGGGTGTGCCCGGGGAGTCTGCCAGGCCCCGCTGATGGCTGGGAGGTGGTGGCCATTCTTGGAGTGGCCAGACCTGGCGGGCGTGGCTCTGCCCTGGAGGCTCCCTGGCTCTTGGGCTGTCTCTAGGCTCACTCCGTGACCCTCACCACTGAACCTTCCTGTCCTCCTGTGAACTGGGGCCTGGGCATCCCGGTGTCTTGGGGACCCCAGGGGTGGCTTGGCACTGGCACCACCTTGGGGAAGGCCGCGGTCGCCTGACTCACCTCTCCCGCGCTGGGCCTGGCTGCACGGACTGGTCAGTGGGCGTGTATTTTGCTCCGGAAGGAGGAGTATGACCTTTAGCCTTGGGCGGGCCCAGGGCCCAAGCTGGGAAAGCAGTGTTGAGGGTGGCCGCTACCCCTGCCCACCCAATCACTCATGCCCCCACACTCCGGGGGTCAGCAGACCCAGGCAGGGCCTGGCTGGGCTGGAGCTGCGCACTCAGGTGTGAGGATCCCGGTGTCCAGAGAGAGGAGCCGGCACCTTGGCCCGGCTCCTGCCAGGGGCTATGGAGGGGCCCTGCACCCTGGGCTGTGCTGCCCCCGAGGGGTGGAGCAGGGGGAGAGCAGGAAGATGCGGGTAGGCGGGAGACACTGGGGAGTTCCTGGGGAGGCTGAGTGGTGGCTCGGGCGTGAGGGTGTGCGTGCGTGTCGTGGGTAGAGTGGGTGCTGGGGGCCAGGGGTGGGAAGTGTGGCAGTGTGGGTCGGTATGCCGGCACTGGAGGCCCCTCTATATCCAGCACAGGACAACCTTATGTTCTCAGGCCTCCTGCCTCAACCATGGTTTTCTAAGCCACACGAGGCCCCGTCCATGGGCTCAGCTCACCATGATGTGCAGGTGCCGCCAGCAGCCAACACCAGGCAGACCCTGCCACACCGAGCCAAGCCCCGTGCGGCCCTGCTCAGACCACAGCGAGGGAGGCCTCGAAGCCACAGACCTGCAGAGAGCTCGCGACCGCTCCGGTTGGGAAGCTGAAGCTGAGGGTGGGTTGAGGCGGAGTGGGCGTGGGCACTGCCAGGAGAGAACCTCCCAGCCCGAGGTCGGACGTGTGCAGAGCCGGGAAGGCCCTGAGGCTGGCGGGCAGCTATGTGCAGGCTGAGGGGTCGCCAGGCCACCCGGGACCCCAAGCTGCAGCCTGGCTTGGGTTTCATCTCCTTTGCCAGCCCAGCACCCAGAATGGTTCCTGACATTTTTCTTTTGAAACCTTTTTCATTTCCCGTCCTCCTGGGATGCCCTGGGACAACCTCCGATACTGTCACAGAGTGAAGTCGGTGAAAACATGTCCACCCCCATCACCTACCCACTGTTCCACCCATCCACCCAGTCACCTGCCACCTACCCTCACCCTGCCCGCTGCCACCCTCCACCGAGCCACTTGTCTGCCCACACTGTCACCTCCTGCCCTCCCGCTGGCCTACCGTCCACTGCCCACCTGCCCACGTTCCCTGTACCCACCCCCCCTGTCCAGCTCTGTCCTTTCTGAGAAGGACAGGACTCATTTTGCCACCCCAGGTAGGTGGGCTCTCAGCCTTGGTCGGCGCTCTGCAGCTGGGCAGGGAGGCTGCTGTGGCCTCACCAGGGCAGCCCCTCCGTGCCCACACCAGTGGCCCCAGGCAGGGGCCCTCCTCTAGCTCTCTATTTGCTCCCAGAGAGCTGCTGAGGGCCCCTGGCTGCAGGAGGTGGATGCCGTGCTTGTCCAGGGAGGGGGACCAGGTGCTGGGCCAGCAGCTTCTGTTAGAAGGGACAGAGGTGGGCTGGGCATTTGGGGCCAGGGCCTGGCAGGAGCCTCTACCCTCCTGTCTACATCACAGGCACACAGAGTCGAGTCTGCAGATTCTGTATTTGTGAATTCCCCTGCTCGATGCAGTTTATCCGTGGCCCTAGTCAATACTTGAGGCACTTTCAGGTCACTCCAGGACATTCACAGAGCTGCAAAATCTTGAGTCCTCCATGTGCGGGTGTCCGTGCAGGTGGGCTGTGGGCCACTCTCCTTCTGGTCCCAGATCTCATCCTCTAGACCACGGTCCCTGCCTGTTAATTAAGTACCCCAGAGTTTCTTTTGTTTGTTTTGCAGTAGTGGGGTTCGACTGAACCCAGACCCTCTCACTAAGCCACATCCTGAGCCCTTTTTAAATTCTATTTTGAGACAGGCTGGCCTGGAAACTGCAGTGCTTCTGCCTTAGCCCCTGGAGAGCTGGGGTGGCAGGCGTGCCCAGTGCCCGGCTGGGAATTTGGCTTTAAAGAGGCCCCGGGCACAGTGCTGAGGTGCTGCCTGGCTTCATGATTGAGGCTGTGCCCTGAGGTAAACAGGCTCATTCCACAAGAGTCCCCGAACTGCTGCCCGAGAGAGCTCCACACTCAGGAATGATGACACACAGTAACCAGGGGCCTCGAAAGGAAAACCCACAACGCAATGACTGTGTAGTGATCAGTCCCAAGAGTGAGCAAAGGCTTCCCAGAACCTGGTCTGTGCTTCCCCCTTCATGGTTCATAACCATGGCGAATAACAAGCCGAAGCTTTGGGTTGCAGTGTATGCCCCATGCCTGGCTGGGGCTGTGCCTTCTTGCATACTGGGTACCACCACCCAGATGCAGTGAGTGCTTCCAGGGCCCAGGAAGTGCCATGGTGCTGCTCCCCTGGGCGTCCCTGGAGGAGGTGACTTCGTTCTCACCCCTGCTCCGTGGGTCCCATTTGCTGGTTCTGAGATTCAACATCCACGCGCGTGCCTGACTGCTTCTGCTCCACATGAGTCTCTGTGCCCCTTCTCTCTGTGACTGTGAAATGTGTCGTCTCGAACCTGTCACGGCCCAGGTGGCTTTTGGGTTGTGGGTGCTCAGGAGGCTGGTGCGGTTCCTGAGCCTGGCTCCTGGTGGGCACTGGCCATGCTCTCGGATGGGCGCCTGGCAAGAATTGTAGACACAGGCGACCCCTGTGGCCCTGGCTCTTCCTCAGCATGAACAGTGTCACCGGCAGCTGGGCCTGGGCCTGGACTGGGCCGTGTGTCCCCACCGCAGCCCGGGGCCTCCGAGTCTGCAGGCTGCACTGCCCACCTTCCAAGGAGGAGGCTCAGGAGGTGGGGCCGGAGCAGGAGGCTGGTGGGGCCCAGCAGGGAGCAGCACCCTGGGGAGCACGGGAACTCTGCCAGAGGCAGCCTGGGCCTCTCAGCTGACCCCAGCCGACCGCTGCTCCCCAGCCAAGAGGCCTTTTCCTTGGCTCTGCACGGAGTGCTTGATGCAATGGGGGCTGCTCCGCTTTGCTCAAAGAGGCTCTGCAGCTAAGGAAGTGGGAAGCTGCTGGGGCTGCTGCCCAGGCACAGGGAATGAGGAGGGACCAGGGGCACAAGGTGGGGCCCCCAGGGCCTCCTTCAAGGCTTTGGGTGCAGGGAGAGGCCTGATCCCACCCAGGAATGTGGCCCTGTCTGCTCGCCCTGCCCTGGCCTGGAAGCTGCAGACTTGGCCGAGCAGGGCTGGGGAGAGCTGGGCAGGAGATCGGTGGGCACAGTTAGGCTTGGCCTTGAGCCCCGCCTGTGCCCCCAGAGAAGCAGCGGGGCCTGGGCTTCCTGGCTGGTGGCTTGGCCCTGGACTATGTTTTGTGGACACAGCCAAGCCTGGACTCCAAGCCAAGCAGAAGGTGGTCACTGATGACTAAGGGGCCAGGTGGCCGCACGCTGACTGTGATGTGGCCCTGGGGGCTGAGGCCTTCGCCACCGGCCCCCGGCACCAGCTTGGCTTCCTGATGTCAGCTCTCCTCGGTCTCCCCAGACACCTTCCCCATGTGCCACAGTGGCCCCTGGGGCTTCGGGCTGCTGGGGATGGCCCTGTCCCCGCACCTGGGAAGCCAGGGCCGTGGGGGCGCTGGGCACAGAGAATGTGGCCCCAGGCTGGAGGTGCAGGAGGAGGGGTCACTTCTGGACCCCCATGTGGGGGTCATCAGAGGGCTACCAAAGGGCCAGGAGGCACCCAAGGTCCTGCTGCCTCCGGGGTGCTCTGTCCCTGGCCCCTCCACCCAAGCTTGCAGTGTCCTTGAGGACTTGCCACTCCTTGAGTTTTCAACATTGACGCTCGATTTATTAAAGCAGCACACAGAGCCACATCTAGACCTTAAATATTTGGTTTATTTTACCAAGCATGCTGTTTTCCTTCTTAATCTAGTGATTTCTAATGGTCACTATAGGAGGGACTCTTCCTTCTTCAAATGCATTTGTGAATTAAATAGATGATATTTGCCTCATCGGCACCTTAAAAGGGGACTTAATAGAGCAAGCCTTTGAACAGAGTGAGTCTCAAGTTCTTTGAGGAATACTAACAGCATCTGCGTCCTCTCTGCCAGGCGGGCACTAAGATGGCAGGGGAGCTGGTCCCCTCTGCCTGGGCCTGATGCTTCCCCACAGCAGCAAGGCGAGCAGAACCTTCCCAGGGACATTGCCGGATGATTCCAGGTTCAGCAGGAGGGAACACCAGCGCTGCCCGACCTCCTGCCTGTACTTGATGCTACGCTTACCTGGGAGGGAAGTCGGGGTTCCAAGAGCGGCTGTCAGTGCCCCTGGGCTGGGGACCATCTTCCTGAGGCCTGGGGCTGGGTGCACAACTCACACATTCTGATTAAGAAGCATCCTGTTCTTAAGCAACCTCTGGCTTTCCAGCTAGACTGTGGCTAGATAAGGCCTGGGCCCTCCCCAGCTTGCCTGGCTCTCTTCCCAACTTGATGGGACCAGCCTGGGCCTGAGTTCTACTCTATTTGTTTTGGGGTGTTTTTTTGGTACTAGGATGGAACTCAGGACCTTGTGCTTGTGAGGCAGGCACAGTATCACTGAGCTAAATGCTCAGCCCTCAGTTTTGGTTTTTGAGACAGAGTCTCGCTGTGTAGTTTAGGGCGGCCTTGAACTCGAGACAGTCCTCTTGGCTCAGCCTCCCAAGTGGGATCACAGGTGTGCGCCCCCACACCCTGCATGATCTGCTCTTTTACTTTACCTGAGTGCCCCTCCTTGTGCCTCCTGGCGCCCTGCCTCCTCCTTGTCCCTTCCCATCTCTGCCTCAGCTCCGCCCAGGGAGACCTGATGGCCAGGTCTCCACTCTGCCCTCAGCCAGCCCTGATCTTCACCCTTGGGACTGCAGGAGTGGTGGAGGAAGGTCTTGGGCACAGCTCCAGGGCCTCTCCACAGATCCCCCACCTGCAGCTCTCCAAGTTTGCTCTGCACCCTCCTTTGTGGCCCCCGCTGGTGTCTTACTCCTTTCATCTTTCAGGCCCTACTTTGGTGGCCATGTTTGCAAAGTGCACTGGAAGGCACGGGCTCGTGTTGGGGACATTGGGGCCCCGAGGGCCCCGACTGTAACTGTAACTGACTGCGGGCCTCGCTGTGCTTTGGGCGGTGGGGTGGGTGGTGCTGGGTGCTGGGTGCCCTCTGCAGTGAGCCCTTCCTGGACCCCCGCTCCAGTCCCCAGCCCAGCAGTGACACAGCAGCCACGTGCCTGGCGTCTGGAAGGTGGGAAGAAAGCACCCCTAGGTGTTTTGCGGGCACCTCCATGTCTTTGTGCTTTGTTTATTGGACATGCAGGCATCTGCGCCATCAGTGTGGCAATGGGTGCAGGGCAACTCGAGGCCCAGCCCCAGGAGCCTTATCCCAGGCCGTTCCCTCCAGTGGTGCCACCGCCCGACCGCAGCCCGAGGGGTTCGGTGGTTGCTGGGATGAGTCAGCGGTGAGCTGGGCTTCCTTGGCTGCCAGGCTTTCCACTGGGGCTGGGTGGGGGCTTGTGGGTTCCACGGTCAGAGGGGCCCCAAGATGAGCTGGGTGGATCGTGGCTCACTCGATATCTCTGCCCTAGGCTGGTGTTGGGTCGGCCCCACTGACTCCTGATCCTGATCGTGGGCTTCGAGTGAGTGTGTGTGCGTGTATGTGTGAACTTATTGCAGACAGCTGAGTTAGGTAGAAATATCCTAGGCAGTCAGACAGGGCTGGGCCCTCAAGGGAGTCAGTGTAGAGGAGGAGAACACATCCTAGCTGTGGCTGGAGGCACATCTGTTGGAGGCCAGGCCTTAAGATAAAGACAGAAGGAGCAGGCTTCGTACCTCCCCGGGGTCCTGCCCTGGTCTAACAATGTCTAGATAGCCTAGGTAGACATCAGTCACCCTGGTGGGTGACCAGGACCTCCCGACCCACCCCTTCCTCAAGAAGGTCCTCGTTCTTTGCCTGTACCCTCGCTCATGACCTGCCTCCCCATTGGATCAATATTACCTAACTAGCTATGCTTGCAGTCTTACTGGTCGATCATAGTTTTGACCCGCGGGTATCCACCGAATGGTTTTGCTGTATAAAACCTCCTTGGAGAAGTGGGCTCACTGGTAGCCCACTTTCGGATCCCCTCCTGTCTCTCAGGAGCTATCTTTCTCAATAAAGTTTTCCTACTCTCAGAATTCATTCTTCAATTCCAGGGACCAGGAACTCAGCGTATCTGTCATCTAGCAGGTTGAGAGTGACCTTTATTGCCCTGTATCACACTCCCTGAAGTGGCCACTCCAGCTCCAGCCGGGGTCCCCACTGACCATCGCTCAGAGCTGATCCTCTCTGGGGCCTCATTGTACTGGCACAGGGATGGCAGCCGCCTCCTCCCGGAGCTGCTGACTCAGGGGCTGAGTCATCACCCACCTCCCTGGGGCTGGGGGGTGAGTGTGCAGGGCTGGGAGGTGCGGTCTGGGGTGCAGGCCAGGTGCATGGGGCCTAGGAAGTGCGCTCTGAGCACTGCTAGCACCGCCTGTCCTGTGGCTGGTTGCGCCCACCCCAGGCTGCATGCTGAGCTGGGTGAGAGCCCTCAC